>NC_084502.1:26994531-27049531 GCF_024500385.1 Phyllopteryx taeniolatus | reverse complement strand
CTGGGATAGGCTCCAGTACGCCCGCGACCCTAGTGAGGATAAGCGAGATGGAAAATTAATGAAGGAATATTTTACTGCACTTGAGCAGCTAGCGTTTTAAAATGTGACAAGATAATACAGTCGGTTCGTGGCTGTGCATTTAAGAGCTTAGACCAGACTGACTAAACTCAAATGAAAATGAAGACACGTCGATAGGAAACACAAATATTAACTTTATCCATTTTTTGACAAGCTTTGCCACTTGGAATCTTTTTTTTTTTTTCACCTACAGTACTTGACGCAAAATGTAGCCACTTGCAGATATGATGGTCGTACACTGGTCATGTGTCTCAGCGCTTCAATCACCCAACAAAACTGTTCCTTGACGAGCAAGCACCCTAAATGAAGTCACGTTATAGTCGCACACACAGTATAGTTATCACCATCGTAATAAACTGGAGACAAATTTGACGATAATTACAGTAATAGAAACTTTAGCCCTCTGCAGGGCTAACATTATGCTAGTAAGTTGCATTAACGTTAACCTCACTGATTTGCGCAACGTTCATCTTGGCTTTTCCACCGCATTGTGTGTGTCTTGCTTGAGAGATGTCACCAGTGTTCGCCTTTCTGCTCAGTCTGAAAAGATCCCACACTTTCGGAATTGTGTATTATTTTCTCAAATTTGTCTTCTCTAAAGTAATCGCCATCTTCTCCTTCTTCTTTTGTTGTGTTTAACGCCAGCTTGCAAACTACCGTGTCGTCACCATTTATTTTGCGTTCCTTGAATCAAAACATGTACGTTCCGCTTCCGCCACCTTTGCTCACGTTGATGACATCACCACATTGCGCTAGTCCGTCTCCTTCACAATTTAACTCTTTCCTGCCATTAACAGGCATATACAGTGTATATACAGTACCATTAGTATCAAACTGGGAGGTTTGGCAGTGAATAAGTTAAATAAGCGGATCCCTGAGGCAGAAAATCCTCAAGCATTTTTTTCTACTCGAAATATTCAAAACATTTGTGTACTCGTTGCAGCCGTAAAGCAGAGTATTAGATGAAATAAACAATAACGTTAAATTCCCCCAAAGTCATTGTTTTGTTTTGTTTCTAAATACATTAAATATGTTTGAAGATAAGTGCTGAAAACGTGCAAAGACTGAGAACAATACAGTACGGAATTGTTGAAGTACATCTTAAAACTCTTATTTACCTTCTCAACGGGCTGGATTTTTTGGGCGGGGCTAAAAACTAGCCCCATGATGAAAGCGGGCTGGGGTGTATACTTTCTGGCACGAGTTTCTAACCACTACATTTTGAAGAAGAAGAAAAATAATCCCCTTTTATCGTCATGAACATGCATGCATGTACATGAAATTTGTTCTCTGCATTTAACCCATCACAGTGAACACATACATATGTTTGTGTAACACACTGGAGCAGAGGGCAGTTGAAGCGCCCGGGGAGCATTTCAGGGTATTAGTGTCTTGCTCAAGGACACCACACCCGTTATTCCGGAGGATGTTGGCGGATGGTCCAGTCGGGGTCTTGAACCTAGGTCCCCCACGGTGGCAGGCGATGATCTTAACCATTGGGCCACGGCTGCCCCCATAAACATACATAAACTACATAAACTACATAAACACCAAGCACCCTTATTCCATGCAGTGGCCATTTGGCGGAATTGCCACTTTCTTACTCATAATAACTTGGCCGAGTTCGACCAGTATAGTGTGCAGTTTGCCATCAAACTATGCCCACAACTCGAAAAAAATACATCTTCCCTGAAGAGTAATGTGCATTGTTTATTTGGGCTACAGTGTCTCTGCCGTCTGCCCCCACGCGTGTTGTGAGACAGCGGCGAACCAGACATCTTCCGCGGCCCCTTGCCAGCGGTTAGAGTAGCCGCTGAAGGTCCGGCGGAACAGTGTTAGGGTCGTCAGCCACACAGTTGCCGGTCGTGGCGTTGCAGGGCGAGGAAGAGGAGGGGGAAAAAATCTCACAGGGGGATCTCATATGGCGCACCCTTCGACCGGCACAACAGCGGGATTACTGTCTGAGTTTCAATGAAGGCAAAAGAGGGAAAATTGTTCCTGCACGCCGCTCAGAGGCTACCTGGCTGACACAGAGTGGCTCTCTGCGGCCCGTGAAAGCGTGTGCAATGTGCATGGCTGGGAATTCTCCTCTCCCTGCTTAGGAGCCGTAAGGGAGAAGGTACGTATTTGATTGACAACTGAAAGTTCTGGGAAGGCGGGGTTTTCAGAGCATTCAGAGACACACCCACAGCATCTGGAAGCTGAATGTCTAAAATTCTTGACCATTTTGAAGCCTGATTTTTTTCATGCTTTATGATTTTTTTTTAATGCATTCATTAATTGTACGGCTTGTTAACAAGACTTTTCTGTGATGTGTCAAATTTACAAGACATTTTTTGGGTGACTTTGGGGGCCTTTAAATGTCATTTATTTTTTTAAAGTGCGCAGTCGTCCCTCGCCAGTTCACTTTTTGCGGTTTTACTGTATGTTTTAAATCCATCCATCCATCGATCCATTTTCAACACCGCTTATCCTGGTTAGGGTCGCGGGGCAGTGGAGCCTATCCCAGCTGACTCCAGGCAAAAGGCGGACTACACTCTGAACTGGTCGCCAGTCAGTCGCAGGGCACATATAGACACGGACAACCATTCGCACTCACATTCACACCGTCACTGAGTGGGAAATGAACCCACGCTGCCCGCACCAAAGTCAGGAAAGTGTACCACTACACCATCAGTGACATGTTTTAAATCCTACATATCAAATTATATATCACATATTTTTTGCTATATTGTGGGATTTTGTTGTGATCATTACAGACCATTACTGCAGACTCATGTAGCAATAAGTGGAAGCCAGGAGGAAAGAGTGGGTTAAAGACTAGTGGGTTAATATACTACCACAACTAGTTGCAAGGAATTTGAATCCCTCCACATTGAAAGCCATCAACAACTTGCCCTTCAGTTCCCTACCAACCTCCTCCACAGTGATAGACTCACCCGTTCTTAGTTCATTGTGCTCTATTCAACTTGTTCTCGAATTTTTCAACTGTATGTACCTAATCAAATCAAATGACGCACCTTAAACAGCAAATGGTGAAGATGATTGAAATCTGAATTTAACAATGACTCATTTAATGTTTTAGATGGAAGTGCTGGAGGAAGAAATGGAACAAGAGAACAGGAGGTCAGCCTCGCAGATGGAAGCTGAATTCATGCAGCTGACTTTCAGGAAGCAGGTGTCTTACAGGTTAGAAAGTACTTGAAATCAAAAAAGAAAGTGGAATGTGTTTACCTTCTAACCTGTTCAACCTGAATGTGATGACAGTAACCCTCTCTGTGTGCTGGTTGTGTGTCTGTGTGAGCTTATTGCTTCACAGTAAACCTCTGCTAATATTATAATGTATGCAGACAGAGATTAGGAGGGTTTATAAAGGAACCAAAGTCCATTGACATGGAACACTTGGTGAGAGCATCCCTAAACCATGCAGATTGATCCATATTATGTAATGTGTGGGCCATGTCCGCCATGAGGTGTTCAGAATTGAATTGCACACACCGACCCCCCCTGTCTCTCTGGTGGTGCAGAGGCCCTACGAGCACAGAGCTTACTCTCTCTCTCATCCCCATGTTAGAATAATCAGTAACACAGGATATGTGTGAAAGAGAGGTGGTGTGGGGAGGGAATGGGGTCATGGCTGCCCAGCTGGCTGCTGTTAATACTGACACGACTGAGTTATGTAAGTGTCAGTTTTTTGGTTTAATCTCTCTCTCCAGCAAGGTTTTATTCGTAATATTTCCATTGCGAAATTAGACAAAGAGAAATGTTATTCCTTTGATTTTGTTTTGCTGTTTCTTGTCTTCCTTTGAAACCCTGCCCTCCCGTGATATTTTCCACCCCTCATTATTCTTTTCTGCCATCTTTGTGGACGTTGGTATTATATTTCACCCAGTATTTTCATCTGTGTGCGTCAGGCTTTGTGCCAGGAATGGAAGCGCCTGCCATGTGTTGTTTTAATATGGATAATAAACATCGACAAGAACCAGCCATTACGCTGTGCCTTCCTGGATTTAATGCATTTGTTCTCTATAATTACATCTGGACTTTGAAGGATCCACAGCTTCAAATGAAACAGACAAGATGAACATGAGGCAGCACGGTGGATTTAGCACATCTGCCTCAGAGTTCTGAGGTTTGGGGTTTGAATCTTGGCTCCCACCTTTCTCGGCTCCCACCTTTCTCCCTATGTTTGCGTGGGTTTCCTACGGGTACTCCAGCTTCCCAGAAACAAGCATGATAGGATCATTGAAGAATAGTCCATAGGTATGAATGAAAGTGTGAATGGTTGTTTGTCTATACCGGGGAATCTCAAAGTGTTGTACAATTGCATTTAATCTTGAAGAACGAAAAGTTTTTTAGCTACAGCTTTTAGCTTTTATTTAACATTCGTGCGCAATACATTTGAATGAATTAATTACTTTAGCACAGTTTTTTTATTTTCATATATTTAAGTGCAGTAATGTTCAAACTGTTCATATTGTTACAGTGGCTTACAATAATATTACGTATACCTTTTAGGAGTAAAACATTTGCCGACTAGGCTGATGTATTTTAATTGTGGTTGTACACGGAGAGCTAAGTATTTTTGATGTGGTACTTGGTGTAAAACGTTTTGGTCTTTGCTCTATGTGCCATGCGATTGGCTGGCAACCAGTCGAGGGTGTACCCTGCCTCTCGCCCAAAGTTAGCTGCAATAGGCTCTAGCTGACATACAACCCTAATGTGCACAACTGTTATACAAATTAAATGGATGGAAGATAAACAACACATTAAAGATGGAATCTTCTCTCCCTTTACAACATGTAACGCACAACCAATCGCTGTAATTACCTTCGTTATGGTTCCTCTCTAATCACTTCAAATTCTCCATCGTCAATCAAGTACGAAATGAAATTGACTGCATTTGTGATCTCCAGCAATCATGAGGAATCAATCAGTAAATGAAAATGTTGTCCTGTGTACACCTTCATCCATCCATCCATTGTCTGTACCGCTTATGCTCACTAGGGTCGCGCCTATCCCAGCTGATATTGGATGGGAGCTGGGGGTACACCCTGAACTGGTCGCCAGCCAATTAAAGGGCACATATAGACAGACAACCATTCTTAACTAAGGGCAATTGAGTCAGTTAACCTACCATGCATGTTTTTGGAATCGGGGAGGAAACCAAAGTACCCAGACAAAATCCGCGCAGGCACAGGGAGTACATGCGAACTCCATACAGGAAGGCCAGTACCTGGATTTGAACCCGCGACCACTAAACTGTGAGATGGATGCGCTAACCAGTCGCCCACCGTGCGTTAATGAATTGTGAATGAATACAACAAAAAAATATTAGCAGTAATGACGAAGATATATTCGTAACACAATTATACTTCTAAAATAATAAAAAAGTACTGTTGCAATTGTTTTATGGGGTTCACTTCATTAGTATTTAGTATTATTTTATTATTTTTTAAACTTTGATGAACTCTATTCAAGCTCAGAGGCTTCTATTGCTCCCTCAGCGAGATCAAAATCGTGATTAATATTGACAAGCGTTGATGTCAAGCAGCTGAGGGAGTAGGAGGGGAGGAACAATGTACTCCTTGCCTCGAGCCAGAAAGTTGTATAATGTAGCATCACAGCATGTACCAGATGGATTGAGAACAACAAAACAGTGAAAAAAAAGTTGTGGCAACTCAGTCTGGTCTCCTCTTCTGCCTCGTGACTACTTCATCTTTTATTCTGAAAATGTTTTTAATTCATCTTCAAGTTTCATACACTGCATTTACAATATGATTTATCCTTTTCTCAATAAATATCACAAAATCAATGTTATACATCTTAAATGTGCACTCGTTTAAAATTTGACTGTAGTATAAAAACACAAAAGTACAGAGTAGTGATGTTCAGCGATACAGATTTCCTTTCCGATCCGATACTGACTAAAATTCAGGCTGGTATCGGCGATACAGATATGATACTTCAACATAATTGGCTCCTGCATCGCGGGAAGGGTAGATGTAAATTGCATCTACCCTTGCATCTACCATCTACATTGCAGATGTAACGAGATGTCCATCCCAAATCAGAATCAGAATGATCTTTATTTGCCAAGTATGTCTAAAACACACAAGGAATTTGTCTCCGGTAGTTGGGAAAAAAAAAAAAAAACAGTCACTGAGCAATAAAAGGTGGCCAGTTATGTGGTAATGCCGGTATAATAAATTTTTTTGGACAATTGTGTAAAAAGATGCAGAGTCCTCTAGCAATTAGAGCAGTTTGAAATGACTAATAGAACAATAGTCCGGTGCAATGACCATTGTGTAAAGGGATTACTGTCTGAATTTCAATGAAGGCAAAAGAGGGAAAATTGTTCCTGCACGCCGCTCAGAGGCTACCTGGCTGACACAGAGTGGCTCTCTGCGGCCCGTGAAAGCGTGTGCAATGTGCATGGCTGGGAATTCTCCTCTCCCTGCTTAGGAGCCGTAAGGGAGAAGGCACGTATTTGATTGACAACTGAAAGTTCTGGGAAGGCGGGGTTTTCAGAGCATTCAGAGACACACCCACAGCATCTGGAAGCTGAATGTCTAAAATTCTTGACCATTTTGAAGCCTGATTTTTTTCATGCATTCATTAATTGTACGGCTTGTTAACAAGACTTTTCTGTGATGTGTCAAATTTACAAGACATTTACAGACTAATAGAACAATAGTCCGGTGCAATGACCATTGTGTAAAGGGCGCAGAGACATCAAGAAATGTATGCGGTGTAAAGTGACTAGTAGTGCTATAATCTAGGACAATGTCGATTGTGCAAATGTTGCAGATGCTACTCGGGCACATGAGTGGCCAGTATTGGTCAACAACAGATATGCAAATAGTGCAGCGTGGCGAGACTACTACAGTGAGTGCACGAGGAATGAATAATTGGCCCGACAAAAATGTGACAACAAACTCAAGACATGTTGCAATGAAATTGTAAGTTAACTGTTTCAGAAGTTAATGACAAGAGGGAAGAAGCTGTTGGAATGTCTGCTGGTTTTAGTTTGCATTGTTCGGTTGCGCCAACCTGAGGGAAGGAGCTGGAAGAGGTGGTGACCAGGATGTGGAGGGTCCATGAGGAGTTTGCATGCTCTTGCCTTAGTTCTGGCAGCATGTAAGTCCTCAAGGGTGGGTAGGGGGTACCAACAATCTTTTCAGCAGTTTTGATTGTCCGTTGTAGCAGCACCAAACCAGACTGTGATGGAAGAACACAGGACTAATTCGATGACCGCTGTGTGGAACTGCCTCAACAGCTCCTGTGGCAGGCCGTGCTTTCAAAGAAGCCGCAGCCGCTCCACTTCCTGTCGATTCGCAGACTCGTCACCGTCTTTGATGAGGCCGATGACTGTGGTGTCGTCTGCAAACTTCAGGAGTTTGACAGCCGGGTGAGTTGGGGAGCAGTCGTTCATGTAGAGAGAGAAGAGCAGCGGGGAGAGGACACAACCTTGGGGCGTCGCGGTGCTAGTGGTGCGTGTAGATGAGGTTGTGTCCCCCAGCCTCAATTGCTGTGTTCTGCCCGTCGGGAAGCTATAAATCCACTTGCAGATGGCAGGTGAGACGCTGAGCTGCAGAAGCTTGGAGGAGAGGAGTTTGGGGATGATGGTGTTGAACGCAGAGTTGAAGTCCACGAACAGGATCCTCGCGTAGGTCCCCGCGCCGTTGAGGTGTTCGAGGATGAAGTGCAGTCCCATGTTGACTGCATCATCCACAGACCCGTTTGCTCTGTCGGCAAACTACAGGGGGTCCAGCAGGGGACCTGTGACGCTCTTGAGGTGGTCCAGTACGAGGTGTTCAAAGGACTTCATGACCACAGATGTCAGGGCGACAGGCCTGTAGCCATTCAGACCCGAGATTTCAGGTTTTTTGGGGAGTGGGATGATGGAGCTTTTGAAACAGGATGGTACTTCGCACAGTTCCAGAGATCTATTGAAGATTTGTGTGAAGACTGGAGCGAGCTGGTCCGCGCAGACTTTGAGGCAGGATGGGGAGACAAGGTCTGGGCCTGCTGCTTTGTTAATCTTTTGTTGTTTGAAGGTGCGTCTCACGTCCTCTTTGTGGATGATCAAGGCAGAAGTCAGAGGTGTGATGGTGGTCGGTGGTGCGGCTGGGTGGCTGTGGGGTGTCAAACCGTCCTTTTCAAATCTGCAGTAGAAGCTGTTCAAGTCATCGACTAGTCTTTTATTGTTCTCAGCTTGGGGGGTTGGTCGCTTGTAATTGGTTAGCGATTGTAATGCATGCCAGACTGATTTAGCGGTAAACTGTTTTTCTAACTTTACTGCATAGTTTCTCTTTGCAATGTTAATTTCTTTAGTCAGCTGGTTTCTAGCGTGATTATAAAGGACTCTATCCCCACTTTGATATGCGTCCTCTTTAGCCTGGCGAAGTTGCTTAAGTTTTGCAGTGAACCACGGTTTGTTGTTATTGAAGATGCAAAATGACCTTTTCACAGAAACTGATATAGGATGTGACAGTGTCTGTATATTCATTAAGGCTGCCAGCTGAATTTTCAAACACTCCAGTCTATGCAGTCTAGACAGCTTTGAAGTTCAATTTTTGCTTCGTTGGTCCACTTTTCCACTGTTTTCACCATAGGCTTTGCACATTTAAGTTCTTTCCTGTATGTTGGTATTAAGTGAATTAAGCAGTGATCAGATGAGCCCAGAGCTACACGAGGTATGGCACAGTCTGCATTATTTAGCGTAGTATAGAAGTGGTCTAAAATGTTATTTTCCCTGGTAGGAAAGTCGATGTGCTGCTTGTATTAAGGGAGTTTGTGGTTGAGTTTAGCTTTGTTAAAAGTCCCCAAGAATAATGAGGGGTGAGTCTGGGTGTTTTTTCCCCAATTTCATTTACTTGTTCAGCGAGTGTTAGCAGTGTGGCATTCGTGTTAGCTTGAGGCGGAATGTAAACCCCGGCGAGAATGAAAGATGCGAACTCACGAGGTGGCTTACAGTTCAACAACAGCGACTCTAAATCTGGGCTGCAGTGTGTGCTGAGCTCCGTGATGTCAGTACACCATTTTTTTGTTGGTATAGCAGCATATCCCGGCGCCTTTTGTTTTCCCTGATAACTCCATGACGCGGTGAAGATGGAAGCCGGGAAGCATTATGGCGCCATCGGGGACAAGTTCACAAAGCCAAGTGTCTGTAAAGCACAGGGAGGCGGAACGTCCGAAGTCTTTACCAGAAGATGAAGCTCGTCCATTTTGTTGGGTAAGGGAGCGTAGATTCGTGAGGTGGATCGACGGGATAGCGATTGTATATATGGACGCCCTAAACAGCGAGCCTGTATATACAATATAATGTCCTTGATCACATTTCTTAAACCATAAAAAGATAGATTAAGAGTTAAGGAAGAAGCAGGTTGTTAAAGAAAGAGGATGCCGGCGAGAATTAAAGGGAAAGTGTGGATATTTGCAAGGAAGCTGCTGACTCCATTCATTTTTTTAACGTACCGAGCGAGGGATCTACCTTGCATACATTCTGGTCACAAGCTATGCTTTTTCGTTGACAGGCACATTATACATTATGAATCTAGAAGAAGAGGGCCAGATGAGTCATGGATATAACTTTCCAGCGCCTCTTTTTCAGGATGGGAGCGATTAAAGAGGTGGCTGGAAGGAAGAGGGGCTTCTGGCAAGAGGTCAATGGCGCAATCAAGGATGCCTGGTTTATTTCACACGGACGCTTAATGAATTACCAGCCAGTCCGAAGTAGCTCATCAAAGCTGCGACACGGACACCTGGTTTCTCACTCGGACGCTAAGTTAATTAACTTTCACCCTCAGCCAGCCTGAAGAGTCTCACCAGCAAAGACTTTTTTTTTTTTTGGGACACTGGCTTGATGACCAAGAAGGTGAGGAACCTGCTGTTTGGTGGATCTTTATTAAGCAACAGTGAGTTTTGTTCCTTCTGTCTGTGACAATGGATGGAGCACTAGCAACACCCACACGCGGCGGAAAGCTACTGCAACTCTAGAGGAACGAATCACAATCTTCACTGGATTTGAATGTTATATTCAAAAGAACTTTGCATGCACGCCTCAGTGTTACCATCGCAATAACCCCACCTGATGAGATGTTTCACCCCAGACAACACAAATGCTGGCTTATTCGTTGCCCCTAAATTAATTGCGTTTTTATTTAACCCAATATACGCTACAGCAGTTTAGTAGAAATCGACTTCATGACCCGAGCTTCCCCGAGTAAGGTTCGGGAGGAGGAACGTGAGGCTCTTTGTACGGGAGGCGGG
This sequence comes from Phyllopteryx taeniolatus, assembly GCF_024500385.1. Classification (NCBI taxonomy): domain Eukaryota; kingdom Metazoa; phylum Chordata; class Actinopteri; order Syngnathiformes; family Syngnathidae; genus Phyllopteryx; species Phyllopteryx taeniolatus. Next base: position 27,039,178 of record NC_084502.1, on the reverse strand, counting down.
GTTGATCGGAGGCTGCTGGCTCAGGAAGATTACTCACAGGTGTATTGCTGGAGCGGCTCTGGGAAGACAGGAGTGATACTTGTTGTGTGAGAGTGCTTAATGAGTCCATGATTTCACGGAGGGCTTTGTCTTGTCTGCCGATATGGGGGAGAGCGCTTCCCTCAACGCTTGTGTAGTCGCTGGGTCCATCATGGTCTGAGTATTCTGTCACAATGCAAGTTAGATTGGACCCAAGCTCCAAAAGAGTAACTCTCTACTTCCTTATACTGCAATTCTATATCAATACATCAATATAGCACTATAATAATATGATAATATATTAACAGTAATTAGTCAGAAATATTAATTGATACACATCCTTATTCCTATACACCCTAACACAATAATACAAACAATTACTGTATATCAGTAACAGCAGTATCTTGGATTTTAATAATTGGGAAAGCAAAGCAAATAAAAATCAACTACAGTAAAACAAAAACCATAAAAAACACCTAGAACAATCTAATATAGATATAATAATATAAATACAAATTTATTAACTGTCGCATATAATACAAATAACTTGAGCTGCGAGCAGTTACTAGGGGCCTCACACCCCATGGCCACGTTGGGGTACTGTCACATTGCCAATCCAGTGAGTAGAAATGTGCACCACACTTTTCAGATTTGTATTGGCGTAATCATTTTCATTCCACTTTACAACAGTGTGGCGGACAGCATGTCGTAAATCTGTAAGAGCTCGTAAAAATATGACGGCTGCAAAAGAGGAAAAATAGGTCAGAATTTGAAAGTAAATTAAAAATGGCGGACTTCCTCTTGGGTTTACGATATGGCTCCAAGAGACTTTTTTTGTATGTCTTAGGCCTACCAATTTTGGTAGAACGAGGTGAAATGTGCAGGTGGGGATGTTTTGTTCAAATTTTTTTAGGGGGTGTTGATGAGCTGTTTTTTAATTTTTTTATTTCACAAATTCTGCCAGGGTATGTAACTTATGCGCACAAGTGTACATATATGCAGTCATACGTACGTACCCCTGTCATATTGGAATGAAAGTGTAGGCTACACCTTTTTCATAACCTCTAGGTGGCGGCTTATTAGAATGAAAGTATACACCTCTCACATCCTCTATATGGGGGCATCCATACAGCCAGCCATTTTCCGAACTGCTTCTCCTCACTAGGGTCGCGGGTGTGCTGGAGCCTATCCCAGCTGACTCAGGGCGAGAGGCGGGGTACACCCTGAACTGGTCGACAGCCAATCGCAGGGCACATATAAGCAAACAACATGGAATATCATGGAAAAGTTTATTTATTTCCATAATTCCATTCAAAAAGTTAAACTTTTATAGATTTAGGGCCCACAATTTAAACAATTTCAAGTATTTGTTTATTTTTACATAAATTTGGGCTTCCAGCTCATAAAACCCATGAAATCAGGAATTCAACAAATTAGAATACTGTGAAGAAATTAGCCCAAATTTTGCAGGCCATAAATGTTTTAAACTGCGTGTCAGAAACTAATCATCTACTAAACTCAAAGCACCTGCACAGGTTTCCCCAGGTCATTAAATTGTTTCAGTTTGGTTCAATTGTCTCAGTTGGGTTCAATATGGGGAAGACTGCAGACTTGACAACTGGCCAGAAGACCATCATTGATACCCTCCATAGGATGGGTAAGCCACAAAAGTTCATAGCTAAGGAGGTTGCGTGTTCACAGAGTGCTGTGCCCAAACATATCAATGGAAAGTCTAGTGGAAGGACAAAATGTGGCAGGAGAAGATGCACTAACAAAAGAGATGACCGTGGGCTTCAGCGGATTATCAAACAGAGAAGATTCAAGAATCTAGCAGAGATCCAGAAATAGTGGAATGAGTCGGGAGTCACAGCTTCAAAAAACACCACATTCAGACACATCCGGGAGTGGGCTACAACTGTTGGGTTCCTCGGGTCAAGCCACTTCTGAGCCTGAGCCAACGTAAGAAGTGTCTCAACTGGGCCAAGGAGAAGAAGGACTGGACTGTTGGCCAGTGGTCTAAGGTCCTCTTTTCCGATGAAGGTAAAGTGTGCCTTTCATTCGGGAATCAAGGTCCAAGGGTTTGGTGTCATGAACTGAACAGAGGATAGTACCCAAAAATGCACGACTCCACTACGAATGGATAGTTTCTAAAAGAGAGGTCGGTACACAGGCAGGCAATCCGAAAAGGCAACAGTATCCAAAACCGTGAGGAAAAAAGGCAAGGTCGATAATCGGAACAAGGTCTAGTCTTACTGTGAGTCGGAAACAAGGAATGCTGGAACACGACGACAAGGTACAATGAACTGGCGACTAGAAAGAATGAGGCACGAGGTTAAATGCAAGGGGTAATTAGGGTGAACGAGGCACAGGTGGTGACGATGCTCTCAGGAGCAGGTGTGTACGAGACAGGGGGAAGAAAACAACCAGAACACACACCCATGACGTTTGGAGGAAGAACAGAACCCAAGCTGCTTGAGGTCCAGTGTGAAATATCCACAGTCAGTCATGATTTGGGGTGCAATGTCCAGTGCGGGTGTTGGTAAACTCTGCTTTCTTAAATCCAAGGTCACCGCAACAGTCAAACCAGAATGTTTTAGAGGACTTCATGATTCTTTCTGCTGAGGATCTGTATGGAGATGCAGATTTCATCTTACATCAGGACCTGGCCCCTGTCCATACTGCCAGAAGCACCAAAACCTGGTTTGATGCCCATACCATCACAGTGCTTGACTGGCCAGCCAACTTGCCGGATCTAAACCCCATTGAGAATCGATGGGGTATCATCAAGAGGAAAATGAGGGGCACCAGACCCAAAAACAAAGAAGAAATCTGGGCTTCCATAACTCCCAGGCAATGCGACAGGCTGGTTGCCTCAATGCCACGGCGCATCGAGGCAGTGATTAAAACAAAGGGATTCCCAACCAATTATTGAAGATTAACATATCGTTTTGAAAGTACCATATTTTGATTGATTTAATGGGACCCTAATTTCTTTCTTTTTCCTACAAAAACTGAGAAGTAAATTGTGATTTCGTCACAGTATTCAAATTTGTTTGAATTTCTGATTTCGTGGGTTTTATGAGATGAAAGCCCAAATTATGTAAAAATAAACAAATAAATACTTGAAATTGTTTAAATTGTGTGCCTTGAATCTATAATCTATGAAAGTTAATTTTTTTGAATGGAATTATGGAAATAAATAAACTTTTCCATGATATTCTATTTTTTTGGGTAGGGTCTGTGTGTGTATGTATATATATATATATATATATATATATATATATATATGCCAAACTTATTTTGGCCAGCAATTTTACAACTCTGCATCATAAACTATGTTCAACTTGGATTAAATATTCTTAACCAGTTATGATGTTCTTGACACATATTTTTTCGGTGTTGATACACAGTATGTCCATTCATATTTAAGGTGTCAAAAAAGAAAGGAAAGCTACTTGGTAGCAAAATGTTAAGGGAACATGTTCAGTGTTGCTGATAAATAAAATTCACAGTTTTGTCCTTTGTTGGAGAGAAACCGAGAAAATGGGTCAGTGGTGGGTGTTGAAAGGATCTCTTGGAAACTGTGTCAGGCTTCTGAGTGGCATTTTATTTGTCATGGAAATGCAGAGTGGGTGATGGATGAAAGAAAAAGTGAGCAGGTGTGTGTGTGTGCGTGCGCAGATGTGTACATTGGGGGTAGAGTTTTAGAATAACACAGTATATGTTCATCCTTTTCAAGCTTTGCAGAATACATCGAGTAGTCGTGATTCCTTGCCATGTTGTCACATTTGGCTCAGGGTGAGACAGACAAATTTTGCCACACTATGTTCTTGTATGCACATCGCGCAATAAATGAGCCCCCCACAAACTGAGTAGGTGGGTTAACGTTGGAAGTGTTTTGTTCAGGCATATGACAGGGCAGCTAACAGTGAGGCCCTGGTCGCGGGATTGTTGTCATGAGCCACTTCCGGGTTTTGAGCCGGGCGGAGATGAGAGAATCACGGCGGGTGCGTGACGTGACCGTGTGGATGTGTGAGTGCGTGCGTGCGCGTCTAATGGATTCCACTCATTAAATCAACTCAGCGAAAATGAGTAGGAAGACGGAAGGGGAGCAGAAGGGTGAACTTCTAGAAGAGGAATGGAGGACAACAAAACTCTCCGAGAAAAACATTGGATAAGTGAGACATGAAGTGACACGAGAATGAGCCACTATAAAAACTACTGAGTTGGAGAGGAATCCGACCAAGGATTAAGTCAACACTAATCTCTTTCTACACACACATACACTTTGTGTGCCTTGTTTAAAGACCTTTGGTTTGTGGGTTATTGACATTGTAGTATTTGTAGGGCAGCCATATTTGAAGTCTTTTTGAGTCCCAACATCATTGCGATATTAATTATGTTCACTTTTACATTTGGTGAGTAGTTTATGTGAGGCGCATGTGTTGACGCTGTACCAGGATATGTTTTAGTGAGCAGGTGCTGTATTATTCTTTTAAGTAGTTACTGAAGTACAGTAATCAAACATTTTAGTTGCATGTTTTGTGACACTGGAGACGTTTAGAACTTCTCAACTATTCTTTCATTATGTTGGTTCAGTGTGCTTGAACAAGACATTCCACAACCTTCCATAGCTTCTCCTGTCAAAATGAGGCACCAAAATCTTTAAGCACGGGACTTCCAGAAATTGTCCGTCTGGATATCAACACCGATCGGGTGTTCGTTGCAGTGATGAACGTCCACGATTGTGCTCGCAAGGAAAATGCAGGTGATGGAGAGGAAGTATTCCCTGGTAAAGACGATCAAGATGGGGGATTTAGTTCCAGCTCATCAACTTCTTCACTGCGCTCCTGCTCCCCAATCCCCCCCTCCACCTTCAGCCTCCCCCCAAACTGTATGGAGGAAGAGAAGGAGATGCTTTTCGGCTGCTCGAAATCATTCACCGGACTGAAACTCTTCACAAGAAGGTAAGCGCCAGATACAAGTGCAATACCGTATATTGACGGCAGGCGTCGCCACTAGATCAGTTTTCTCTTCAACGGTGTTTTAAACAACTGCGATGGGTGTCAAACTCGAGAAGTAATAATAAGACGGTGTTTCCCCTTTAAATCAAAGTACATCAGGAAAAAATATATTTAATGAACAATCTTTTTATAAAACATTGAAAACAACCAAATGTGCAATTTGCCTCAGTTTAAAATCCACGTGTGCATTATAACCCATCACAGTTGTTGGAGATCACAAGCCACAAAACATTAAGTCACAGACATTTGGAACTGTGAAATATAGTATTGTAGTGCACATCAAAATCCAATACATTTATGAAGATCTAGGAATTGATTTAATTAAATTGTGTATAATATTTCTCAAAGCCCAATTTGACTCCCAAACCTTACAAACTAGACTAAAGTGACAACTGTAAATGTATAAGAAAATAAGTAATCACTTGCCCTGAAAATGTATAAACTTTATTCATTCAACAAGGCATGCATTTTACATGAGAAAAATCCATGGAACACCACCAAACAAAAATACTGAAATAACGATCTCGGCTCTGTTTACTCACAAATTGACTTACTCATTGTGAAATCTTGGCCTGTTTAATTGAACAGGCCGTGACTTGTTCTGTATGACTGGAAACAGGTGAATGCACAGGTTAATTGTACCTTCTGCCATCTAATGGCAGGACATGTAATTGTTCTCCCTGTCTATATACGTCGCTGACATAGATAAAGATAGATTTGTTACTTAATAATAATTTTAACAAGAAGTTGGTTAATCAACAATCTCTTAGATGCAAAAAGGATGGGTTATGTATCCACGTCAGAATAACAACAACTAACTTGCCTGCTCAACAACCTCCTCTCCCCCTCACACACAAGCTCCATCAACCTTACCTTGCGCTCACTCCCTGTATACACATTTACGACTTCACAAACAGTCAAATTACATAATTCTTAACACAACACAACTGCAGGGTAGTTACAGTGTTTTTTCACCTTTAAATTGATACTGTGGGTGGGCTTTGGCCTGTGGGCGTTTGGTGCCCAATCCTAGAGTAATGAGTCACTCCAGTGTCATTGGGTATCTTTGACATCAATGCGGATTTCCTGTCATGTTGCTAACACAAGAGGGGACCCAATCCCCACAGTGAAAGGCCTCATGGTTGCAATAGCAGTGCTATGTGATGACAAGAATGCCTTGAGCTTGGTGAGCCCCTTGGCTAAATCAAGGGGGGCGAGTGGTAAGCACATCCGCCTCACAGTACTGCAGGTTTGGGGTTCGAAACTCAACCGTGCTTTCTGGTGTCTGTTTGGGTTTTCTCTAGGTATCGTTGCTTCCCCCGATCCCGAAAACATGCATGTTAGGTTCATTGAAGACTCTAAATTGTGCACAGGTGTGAATCTGAGTCTGGATGATTGTCTATGTGTGCCAAGCGATTGGCTGGTGACCAGTCCAGGGTGTATCTCGCCTCGTCAGCTGCTGCTGGGAAAGACTCCAGCTCACCCTCGACCCTAGTGTGGATATGCGCTATACAAAACGGATGGATGGACTTTCCTCAATAACGAGAATAGGAGGCGAGCGGTCGTGGCTTTATTGCTAGTGAACAATTTTGGCTCGGGAACACTAATGCATCACTGGTGAGCAGAGAGGTAGGCGGAGATCTTATGAAGTGACGTAGATGTGCTCGAGAAATTTGAATGACCTGATTTCAGGCCTCTTGGCAGAAAAACGTCTGGAACTTAGGAATGCGTGGACGATTTTAATTCATATTTCACGTTTCCTCAGGCACCATAGAGCCAATGTAACATCCCAAATACTAGGTAAAGGTGGTTTGGTAAAATATGGGACCTTTAAAGAAAAATATTAACCACCCTTGTTTCTTCAATTTTCTGTTTATTTTAATGCCTGTTACCACCTAATGCATTTGAAGAACATCTGAAGAATACATGCGCTTAATTGTATTATTAAATATGATTTTGGTTATCAAGAAACTCATTGGAAATTGTTAGTTTGAAATCAGGTCATATATTAAACTAATGAGCTATTTTCCTTGTCATCATTTATGTTTCTCTAAGCAAATGTACTTTTAGTTGCACCAGACATTAAAGATGAACAAGAGACTAACAATGGGTCTAATATTTTTTTCCGTCATCTCATTTGATGTGCGTCCCGCATCTGAGACGCTCAGAAATTAGCAGGGACGCATGAAGCATAGTGTATTAATTCTGTCTGTAGACGCATGGTTTAAGACCCGCTCTACGTATGCATGTAGGTTTGTGTGCGTGTGTGTGTGTGTGAGTGTGTTTGTGAAGAGCTTCCACACACAGCGAATCAAAAGTATGAATCCTGTCTTGGTGCAAGCCAATCAGAGGCAGCGTGTTATCGTTCCATACAATGGACATGGGAGTTGTTCCAGGACTCGATAAATTTTCATTAGACTTTACACTGATTTTATCGGCCTGATCGGTATCGGCCGATAATTAGCATTTTATGCTGATCAGCTTTAATGGCATAATTTGCCGATCCTATCACGACGTAATCGAATCGTAAGCTCTGCAAAAGACATTTTCTCCGCGTCGCCATCTTGCGCAGTATATTTTAATCCAAAAGCTAGTTTATTTTTAGCCTTGTCGCGTGTCTTTTGACATAGTACTGTAAATATCTGACTGCCAATTAAGTTATTAAAAAAAAAAACTTCGGCGGTGTGGGACAGACAACACGTCTGAGTCAGACAACACGTAATGCCCGGATCAGACTACAAGACTTTTGCTCTTTCACGATTGCACTATGTAAGACTACTGCAATAAAATCTTGTATTCTGATACCACCGCATCCCGTTTTTCACGATCATTGGGCTTTATCTTGTCAATTCACACAACTCACACGATCAGAATTTTTGCCGCGAATCACCGATCAGCGAGTTTAAAAAAAACGATAACCGATCACCGATCCGATCACAAGATGGAGCAATGTGTCTATTTAAATGACCTGTTCATTTACTGTATATACTTATGTACTTTATTGCTAAAAAAATATATATTTACATTAAATAATGTATCTTTGTTCATCTATTTATGCCAGTGAAGCATAGCGACAGACAGAACAAATTAATGCTCTTCTATTAGATGGCAGGAAGTACATACAGTAATTAATGTATCCACTTTTTGTGACATTTTTATTTGTTGATGTGCCGTGATATTTTTCAATTGTAAAATATGTTCCTTGGCTCCATAAAGGTTGGAAATCACTGCTCCAGTCAGATTATGTATTCTAATCAGTCAGGTCAAACCAACATTACAACATGACAGAAATAATGGGAGCTAACTTACTGTAATTAAATTACTGTAATTAAATTAATTCACACAGACCAAAACTTTAGAGCATGATTCGACAGAACGCCGGGAACACCGTTAGTGCGAGGACTAGCTTGCAAGGCTACATAAAGTTTTGTTGCCTGCTTGTGAGCCGTATTGTATGAAAAGTACGTGAACATACCTCAAGCAATCCTTGAATTAAAGTCCTGTCCCGAGCACCGGTGACCACCACCACATTTTGTTCTTATCCTACATGCGACACGATCCATTGTTATTGTAGTCGCTATGGTAACGAGTGTATCCGGTCACGTTTTATAAAATTAAAGCCCAGTGATTGTAAAAGACGGGATGCGGTGGTATCGGAATACAAGATTTTATTGCTGTAGTCTGACATAGTGCAATCATGAAAGACCAAATTTGTCTTGTCGTCTGATCCGGCCGGGCATTATGTGTTGTCTGTCCCACACCGCCGACATGTTTTTTTAAAAAATAACTTTATTGGTGGTCAGCTATTTACAGTAGTACGTCAAAAGACATGCGACAAGGCTAAAAATAAACTAGCTTTTGGATTCGAATATACTGTATACGACGACGATGTGGAGTAAATAAATGTCTTGCGGAGCCGATCAATGACGTCATTCATCGGATCGGCTCATTATGACATTAAAGCCGATCAGCATAAAATGCTAATTATCGTCCGATACCGATCAGACCAATCAGATCGGTGTAAAGTCTAGTTTTGTGAATTATTTAAGACACAAAGATCTACTTTCAGATTTTTAAATTTTACCACTTTTTTAATTTGTTACCAAAGCGAAAGCATTTTTAACAATTTTTCAATATTTGCATTTAAATTTGCCAGGGCACTGCCATGTTGCCACTGAGAACATCTCTTGTTTCTTTTTCTGTGGGACACCTAGTAATGCATGAAGTGCACCAGTGTATTGTAATCTGGGGTGTGCTGGAGCCTATCCCTGCTATCATCGGGCAGGAGGCGATACACCCTGAACTGGTTGCCAGCCAATCGCAGGGCACATACAAACAACCATTCGCACTCACATTCACACCTACGGGCAATTTAGAGTCTCCAATTAATGCATGTTTTTGGGGTATGGGAGGAAACCGGAGTGCCCGGAGAAAACCCACGCAAGCACGGGGAGAACATGCAAATATATATATATATATAGTATAGCTTATGCCCCTGGCAGGGTCACCCATGGCAAACAGGTCCTAGGTGTGGGACCAGACAAAGCACGGCTCAAATACCCCTTATGATGACGACAAAAAATGGACTAAGGTTTCTCTTGCCTGGACGCGGGTCACTGGGGCCCCCCTCTGGAGCAAGGCCTGGAGGTGGGGCTCGAAGGCGAGCACCTATGGGGCCCGGCCGGGCACAGCCCGAAAGGGTAACGTGGGTCCCGCTTCCCATGGGCTCACCACCTGTAGGAGGGGCCACAGGGGTTTGGGTGCAGTGCGAGCTGGGCGGTGGCCGAAGGCTGAGACCGTGGCAATCCGATCCCCGGCTACAGAAGCTGGCTCACGGGACGTGGAATGTCACCTCTCTGGCAGGGAAGGAGCCCGAGCTGGTGTGTGAGGTCGAGAAGTTCCGACTAGATATAGTCGGACTCGCCTCCACGCACAGCTTGGGCTCTGGTACCAGTCCTCTCGAGAGGGGTTGGACTCTCTTCCACGTTGGAGTTGCCCACGGTGAGAGGCGCCTGTACGTTGGGGTTCACCCCGGTGGACGGGATTGGAGCCTCCCTCCGCCTTCGAGTGGGGGGACAGGTCCTGACTGTTGTTTGTGCCTATGCAGCAAACAGCAGTTCAGAGTACCCACCCTTTTTGGAGTCCTTGGAGGGAGTGCTGGAGAGCGCTCCCGCTGGGGACTCCATCGTTCTGCTGGGGGACTTCAATGCTCACGTGGGCAATGACAGTGAGACCTGGAAGGGTGTGATTGGGAGGAACGGCCCCCCCCGATCAGAACCCGAGCGGTGTTCTGTTATTGGACTTCTGTCCTCATCACGGATTGTCCATAACGAACACCATGTTCAAGCATAAAGGTGTCCACACGTGCACTTGGCACCAGGATACCCTAGGTCGCAGTTCGATGATCGACTTTGTGGTCGTGTCATCGGACTTGCGGCCGGATGTCTTGGACACTTGGGTGAAGAGAGGGGCGGAGCTGTCAACTGATCACCACCTGGTGGTGAGTTGGCTCCGATCGTGGGGAAGATGCCGGTCCGACGTGGCAGGCCCAAACGTATTGTGAGGGTCTACTGGGAACGTCTGGCGGGATCCCCTGTCAGAAAGAGTTTCAACTCCCACCTCCGACAGAACTTTGCTCATGTTCCGGGGAAAGCGGGGGACATCGAGTCCGAGTGGACCATGTTCCGCGCCTCCATTGCTGAGGCGGCCGACCGGAGCTGTGGCCGTAAGGTGGTTGGTGCCTGTCGTAGCGGCAGTCCCCGAACCCGTTGGTGGACACCAATGGTGAGGGATGCCGTCAAGCTGAAGGACAAGTCCTATCAGGCATTTTTGGCCTGTGGGACTCCTGAGGCAGCTGATGGGTACCGGCTGGCCAAGCGGAATGCAGCTTTGGTGGTCGCTGAAGCAAAAACTCGGGCATGGAAGGAGTTTGGTGAGGCCATGGAGAAAGACCTCCGGACGGTTTTGAGGAAATTCTGGTCCACCATCCGGCGTCTCAGGAGGGGGAAACAGTGCACCATCAGCACTGTGTATAGTGGGGATGGGGCGCTGCTGACCTTGACTCGGGACGTTGCGAGCCGGTGTGGAGAATACTTCGAAGACCTCATCAATTCCACCGACACGCCTTCCCATGAGGGAGCAGAGTCTGGGTTCTCTGAGGCGAGCGCTCCTATCTCTGGGGTTGAGGTCACCGAGGGGGTTAAAAAGCTCCTTGGTGGCAAGGCCCCGGGGGTGGATGAGATTCGCCCGGAGTTCCTCAAGGCTCTGGATGTTGTAGGGCTGTCCTGGTTGACACGCCTCTGCAACATCACGGGGACATCGGGGACGGTGCCTCTGGATTGGCAGACTGGGGTGGTGGTCCACCTTTTTAAGAAAGGGGACCGGAGGGTGTGTTCCAACTACAGGGGGATCACACTCCTCAGCCTCCCTGGTAAGGTCTATTCAGGGGTGCTGGAGAGGAGGGTCTGTCGGGAAGTTGAATCTCAGATTCAGGAGGAGCAGTGTGGTTTTCGTCCTGGCCGTGGAACAGTGGACCAGCTCTACACACTTGGCAGGGTCCTCGAGGGTGCATGGGAGTTCACCCAACCAGTCTACATGTGTTTTGTGGATTTAGAGAAGGCGTGAGGGAAGAATGGAACGGGAGATTGACAGATGGATCGGTGCAGCATCTGCAGTGATGCAGACTTTGTATCGAAAGGCGAAGGTCTCAATTTACCGGTCGATCTACGTTCCTACCCTCACCTATGGTCACGAGCTGTGGGTCGTGACCGAAAGAACAAGATCCCGGATACAAGCGGCCGAAATGAGTTTCTTTTTCTGAAAATCTTGGTTAGGTTCCAAGTTTTCCAAGTGTTTGGACTACAAAAACGAGAAGTGGATTTTTTTTTTACTAATGTAATGTAAAATGTAGGATTCGTGTGAATATTTGTCTCCCAGCAATGATGTAATTATACTGTACTGCGCAATTGCGTTTAATCACTTCCATTACTGGAAATTCCATGTGGATGAAGTCGTAACCCCCGCCCACACAGATCTGTAATATTTCTTGATAAATTGAAGAGCTCCCTGAGCTCTCCTTTTATTGTGGCACATTGCTCCAATGTTGCTTTTGTAACATTTCCCAGTGTATTTAAAGTTGATTATGTTTACTGTACAGTGTTTTTGGAAAGGGCTGTTGCCCTCAGCATGTCAAGGAAGTACATGCTGGTTTATTTTTATCCCAAGTCAAGGCTCCATACTCTGTCTCGCCCACGCCCTTTTTCTCTCGCTAACTCTCACTCACTTTTTCTCTCGGTCTCATTCTCTCTCTCGCTCTTGCTGTCACTCGCTCCGAGCTTCGGGTTCTACAGGAAGACTTAGTGAGAGCAAATAGCAGAGGAAGCATGGTTGGATAGTTTACTTCAGAGTTTACAGGTTTGTATCTTATTTACTCTACTTTTGTTTTAAATGACCATTAGTATAAATGGTAATATTGTCGCAACATTAACTTGATACGATTCAGCGATGCAGGGGGAGATGCAGTGCTGTGTTCTTTCTTATTGTTACTCCTTTTCATTTTATTATTTTACTAGAAGTCCTTAAAAAAGCCTTTTTAGGTAACAAAAACAGTCAAAATACCCTGTAATAAGGAATGTAATTCACAATGTGTTGAGTCAATAATTATTTTCTGATGTGATCAGTTGTGCATCGACTATGAGTGAATGCAAGTAAACATTTTTTTGAAGGCTATTGCACTTCACACTGAGATATTTATTATTCACACCAAATCAGAAGTTAAAAACGGTGACAACACGTACACCTATGATGAAATACCTCCAAAAATGTAGGTGTCGGGAGTCCGGGTGACCTCGTCAAAGCGTTGTGGATTATTGGATAAGAATGTATCATTTGGCAAAAGATAAATGCCATCTGAAATATCTAATTGTCACATTGCACCCGCAATATTTCAAAAGTCACGTTGGAAAGTCTTGGATGACACGCATGAGTGACTGTGTGGTGAAGCGGGGGTTTTGGTCAGTGGTCACCATCACACAAATGTAGTCAACCGTACACTTCTCTGTTTGCCATCACAAACAAAGCTATAGAAAAATAAAAACACGTTTGAGGTATTAATCCTTGATACTCACTGAGCTGAATTCTCACAAGATACGGATACTAAAGTCAGCTTCAATTTAGGTTGCGTGCTTTGTCAAGGCAAGTGCCCTTTTTGTGTTTGAAGACATTAGCATGTTGTTGTGCAAAGAGTAAATAGTGTGCTACAATAACTAATGTCAGCCTTAAACACGTTCTTGGCCCATGAAACTTTCATTAAAAATATTTCATGCTCCCTCACTAGAGCCGAAAGAATGTTTGGTGGTTGTTGTGGAACACTCTCTGTGTATTTGCATTGTGCACCACTATTTTTCATGTAAATATTTAACCCAACAGCAGCTCTGGAAAATCTAACACGCACAGTTACGTACTGGTAAAACTTCAACCCTTTCCATGATGTCGATGCTGCCAGTCCTGCTCTTGGTTGCTCATTGGATAGATTTTTTGGAAATATGCTGTTGTCCTCTTATGGGAATATTGTTATTAGAGTTCTTTTTAGATTGAGGCTCAAGACCATTTGCTTTGTCATAAATTTACGCTCACAAAATTCAGCAAGAAGTACAGTTCATTTCTGCCCCAAAACATCGGACGCCCAGTGTTGTGATTGAACAGGTTCACTGAAGGGGTGTTAATGATCTTGTTCATATTTTGGGTGAATGTTAACTGCATGTACTGTATTTCTTCCTGATGACCGTTATTGTGAGCATGCTCATTCTGGTATTTGTGAACGGTGCTCTCTCACAGTTTAACTTGGTTCAAGAGAGCGTCAGATTTCCGTAGAGCCTACGAGGTGAAAACCCGGCTAAAATGCACGTCGAAACGGGCCATAATGTACAGGGGGAAAACCCTCAAATCCGGCAACACCAGCCACCACAGTAACACCGCCACGTTTCATCAAAATGCGAAGCATGGAACAAAAACAATTGAAGGCAGCAGCACTGCCTCAGACTCTGCCTCCTCAATAATTACGACATCTTCATTTGACTAAATAAAATAATTTTATGAAAATGTCAGTGAGGATACCGTTGGGAAAGATCTTACTTAACTTTTTGTGTAAACTTTGCCTACCGGGTTTCAAGAAGCAACGGCGTACATCAACAACGTCATCAGCAAATCTGTAACAGCACATTGAACTAAAGCTCCCTGCTAGCCTTTCAAGGTTGACCATGTGCAACTGCGAGTGACAAAAAAAAAAAAATCAAGACACAGCAACGGGGAGCCAAAACAGAACCTCTACTGTGGAAAAACATTTGCACCGAATTGGACAACTGTCCTGTTTTTATTTTAATAATTCCTAATTAAACCATTCAAGCAACAAGTTGTTTGCTTGCTTTTGAGAATATACTCTAAGGCAGTGATGTCCTACCTTTAAGGAGCCAAGGCACATATTTTACAATTGAAAAATCTCACGGCACACCAACAAACAAAAATGTCACAAAAAGTGGATACATTAATTACTGTATGTACTTCCTGCCATCTAATAGAAGAGCATTTGTTCTGTCTGTCGCTTTGCCTCACTAGCGTAAATAGATGAACAAAGATGCATTATTTCTTGTAAAAAAAATTTTTTGGAGCAATTACGTAAAAGTTTATAACTTCGCACGGGACACCTGAAAAGCGCTCACGGCACAATAATGTGCCCCGGCACACCGGTTGAGAATCACTGCTCTTAGGTTGAAAGATGCAGCTCGCTACTAGTGTGGACTGAATCGGTGGCAAGGGTAATAGCTTGCAGCAACATCTTTGGGGAGGAAAAAAGAACTATGAGCTAGTTTATTTTTGGAAATGTGAGCATTTTGAAATTTTAAATTATGAACTGTGAACTGAAGTAGTTCATTGTAAAATTTGTGAGCTAAACTTTAAAGTAGTTCATGTAGAAATTGAACCATCCCAACATTGCGGTTACCATCCCGGATTTCAAGCACCCTCCCATTGGGGGACTGGTTACAGTACTTGGGTGGAGTTCCCCGTGTCGGGTATACCAACACTCTACTGACCACTTGATTGGCCGATAGTAAAACTGCAGTACCTGCTAATGTTGTACTCAAGACCACAGTATCCGAGACCAAGACTTGCCTGAGACCAAAACAAGACCAAGACATTTGGAAGTCGAGAACAAGTCAAGACCAAGACGGAGACAAGTCGAGACCGACACAAGACCAGGACTTGAACAAGGCGAGACCGTGACAAGACCATAAAAATATATTTTAAAAACCATGACCAAACCATGACCTCTTTCCAGAAATATTAATGTCAGAAAGACCAAATTAGATCCGCTGGTGTTACTTACAGTTAATGTTAGCTCACCTGTATTTGTTTTCTTTCAAGATGCTAGCTAAAGTTCAACAATGTTCCCGGCGTTCTATTGAGTCGAAGAGTGTGAAATTTTCACACCGCAGAGTGATTACTTTTAAAGTCCTTGTGGTTGAGGAAGCCAAATTGAATTACCGCTGAGTTAGTGGACATGTCTTTCTTCAGGCTCTCCTCGCTCATTTTCGTACTTAGGTGTCACTATAAATTATATCAAAGTGGCCATTTGGCCAGAGTCCTTACTAGAATTATTTTAATACAGTGTAATTTATTTCATTAATATGTCATCTCTTAAGTCATTTCTGAGGAAACTTTTAGTTCTAGTGGTTGAAAGTCTGCGATTGGCTGGTGACCAGTTCATGGTCTCGCCCAAAGTGAACTGGGATAGGCTCCAGCAACCCTTGTGATGATAAGCAGTGTAGAAAATGGATGGATGGTTGAAAGTGGCTTTCCTTGTTTCCATTTAGCGGCCTGCAAATTATCTTGATGTACATGGATTTAGCGTACATTTTGACATACTATGAGCCTGCAGCAGGATGTTTTACCCACTTCCCATTAAATGTTCTAGGCTTGTCGGTATTATAGAACCATGTTAACCACCATTTCCTGTCAGAACTCAGCCATTATGCTGCAGCTTCTCTTTCGTGGAAGCTCAAGACACGTGACATTCGTTTGACCAATGACTATCAGTCATAAAAAAACCCTCCAGTAAACAAATTTAAAATAACTTTGACATTTACCCACCATGCAATAATATAGTGTTGTTTAAACCCCAAGATATGTTGTTATACAGTACAAACTTGGGTGGATAATATATTTAAAGACTAGTCACATCTGGCATCTCTCTCCCTCTTCTCCAATCATGGTAGGGGATTATAACTTCCGGAAGCAGATGTTAAATAATAGCAACACGCTTGCACGCACAATATACACACACCAAAGCTCAAATAAGAATGAACAGGGCTCAAAAGATAAAATTGTCAGCCAATATCAATATTTGAGCTTAACACAAAAATATTTGTCAGAGGCTAACTACTAGCCCTAACTCTTTAAACAGAGCTGTTGTGACCAAAGCTCTGGTTTTGGCATTCTACTAACATTAGTCTCTACTCCTGGAACCTGTACCATAGAGGCGATTGGCTAAACATTTTTTTTTTTTTAAATACAGCTTTGACGACTTTGAAACCAAATCAAGCATATATCGTTGCAGTCAAATAAAAATTCTTGATTTTCACTTTATGACAATTTGGACTTTTAAGACAATTAGTATTTAGTAAACTTTAAAACACAGACACCACTCACAAAATGTTTGAGATATTGGTCTTTTCAGGATTAACATAGAAATGCAACTGTTCAGTTTTCCAGTCATTATTGCACAACTTGCTGTTCTCTAAAAAATAGCTTGAATGGCAAAATTATTTGATCCAATACATTTCCAAGGACATCCACTTCTATGGCTTTGTGTGACTCTTCCAGTCTCTCTGTATCTCTGGTGCAATCTGCTGATGACATGCTGTGACTCTAAACTCAGTGGCCACTTACTTCTGAGAACATCCTGTTTGAAGCCTTGCAATGGCGAGGTACTTTTAATCAATTGTTGGGTGTCGTCTTGTCCTCATGATGTCAAAATGTAAACAACATGATGAAGGGGACTGTTTAAATGTAAATTCTAATTACACCCGGAAATGTTTTGTTCCATTCAAAGGTCTAAAGAAATTCAATTTAAGTTCACCTGTCAAGGTTATAGCGTATTTTAGATCCATTCTGAAATATCACCTGCAAGCTAAATATCACTAACCTTTTGTGAGTACTGTTGTGTACTGTTCTGCTTTAGACCACAGCTCCGTTGACTTTGTGTTGGAGAAGGGTAAAAACACACAAAGGGACCGGAGAGGAAAAACAATCCCCCCCCGCTTTGTCTTATCAAAAGTATTGAACCTATGTGTCGACAGCCCTGGAATATAAAAGTATATTTTGTCAATTTCACCATGATCAAAGCAAGTATTACAGTAGAATTGTAATTCCATATAAAATGTTAATCTATTGCAAAGGTTGTTGGGGTATAATCTTGATGACGACGATAAAAAAAAACCTTTTTTGTGGAGGTAACAATAATGTGCACCTGCACGTTTTTTTACCCCTGCGTTGCCACACTTACTAAAATGCAAAGTAGCACTTCATTGCTGTGTTTCCAGTTGCACAAAAGATACGGCCTCTCATGTTGTCATGACATCGCATGTGTGTCTAAACCCTGCAACAGGAAGGCACATATTAAATACATGAATCATATGTTGAACAACACAGCACTGCATCATAGACCCATTGATTGAATTAATTTTTAAATTGCTGCTTTCACAATTAAATGTTACATTTGACATATTGAGTTGAATGGGGAAAACTAATGTATTTTTAATAGTAATTATTAATTCAAATGCCAGGTCTGCATCTTATAACTGTTATTTAGACATAATGAGCCCTTTTGAAGTCATCGTTTATGCAAATTTACCAAACTGTTTAATTTTCAGAGCAGCCTGTTTTCCTGGGGAGGTGGACCAGTGGGTGACCTTCTTCCTTCTTTGGCTCCCGTTGTGTCATCTGCACTGATAGCTGACCTTTGAACTTTTAGCTCAGTCAGAGAAGACCAGAGACAAGACACTACTATGATCAAGCACATCTTACATTCCAAACAGCATGGATTTCTTCTTCCAGCGTCATTTCCATTTATGGCAAAAGAGACAGAAGTACCCTGCTACTGTCTGTCAGCCTGGTCCTGCAGTTCTCGTCAGCAAAGCACGGAGGCGTTCTAGTATTGGCCTGCCCTCCGTAGCACTACTAGAAAGCAGGCGCTCCTCTAGTGGCTTGCCACCGCTTCCTTATCAGAGGCGCCCCAGTGTTGGCGTTTTGGTGGCCTGTGGACAAAATCGACAGTCCATTAAAGATGAGGCCTTCACTAATTCAAGCGAATCAACTGAAGAAACCGAACTCGAGAGAGCAGATATCTCATTTAAAAAAGAAGGGAGAGCATTTCAATACAAACATAGTGCTCGACGCTCTTCAACTTCCTTCTCTGCTGGGCGTCGAAGAATGGCGGTGCGATACTGTCACCCCTCCAAGGAAAAGTCCATTGAACCTCATTTAATTGGTTCCTCCCTGTTACTTGCGAGTGTTGTCCACATGGGCAGTGCTGCGAAAGAAAAGCAATTGGAAGATTCAACTGTCTCACTTTGTTCCTACGCTGAGTCGGATGGTGAGGAACCCAGCGTCCTGGAAGTGGAGAAAAAAACAGGCAGGAAAAGAGATGACAGCCCTCGAGTGCATGCAACCCAAGCGGTTTTGACGGAACGCAACAAACCCAGACACTTCCTCCGACCTCCTCGCTGTCTAAGACGGAACTCCTCACATCTCCTCCCAGCTGAATCCATCTATCATAACAGCGAAATGCATTATGGACTTTATGGTCGCTATAATCATCGAAAGTCGAGTCAAGGTCCTCAAGCTCTAAAAACACTATTTCATACTTCCACCAGCAACCTCAGTCTGAGGCAGATGGCCTCAGGAGATCTGAAGATGGATCCCGAAGCATTCCTTTGTGAGCCTACCGTCCCTAAAAGCTGCTCTTCGCCTCTCAGTGGATCAGAAGGGTCAACATACTATGATCCATATCTGGAAACATGGGAGAACTTCCTATCGTATGTAATAAAGTATCACTCATAAACACCCATTCAGACACAATGTAATACATTCAGTGTCTTGCCTAGGAGTGCATATCATTTTTTTTTTGTCTTGTTCTCAGGTGAGAACCTGAGGTTGTTGTTTGGTGTGCATGCTTTTCAGTACTGCCTCCCATAGAAGATCACATAATGGACAGAAGAAAGGAATACATAAATAATTAATTTGAATTAAAAATCAATACAACCGGTCCATTTTAACAAACAACTAAAAGACTTTCTAATGATTGCTATGAAAACACCTTGTTTAGCTGACTGTGGTCTGTCCTCCCGTCAGGGCTGCAACGGATCAAACTGTTCAGATGGGATCACAGTTTTGAGGTCCCAGACTGGATTATTTTTCAGATAATCAATCAATCGATCGAAAAAACAAAACAAATAGAATTTAGACCATTTATTTTGTAAAACACTTGCTCATTAAATAAAAACAACATTCAACTCAAAATATCAAATATGGCCATTTAAATTATATGGCAACAATTTAATGCGCAATATGCGGCATGATACTTTCTCCTTTTATACATGGACCATGAATGAAAAACATCTAAAAAAAGAGCAATTTAAGGAATATGCTCTTGCTTTGAACATGGCTAATGGATTAAACACTAGCCAATGTTCACATCATTGAAAAAGAAGAAAGCAAAGCATACCTGAGTTGATAATCTCGGGTGACTGGGATATTAGTATTGGGTCTCTCTATCTTCCACTCAGTCACTGCTTGCGGCAGGACGCTACCTGCGCCAGATTTATGCCTGTGTGACGCAGAGGGGACGTGTTTGTCTGTGGTGAGCACACAGACAATATCTGGCAAAATTCCAAATTTTTTTCTTTTTCTGTTCATAAAGACTCGGCTCGATCGTCATACAGAAGTAGGCGCGCAACAGGATTTCATAACGTGTTTTGCACAATGGAGTATGTCCTCATGTCTTCACCAATAAACACCCCAATAGCTTTTCTAATAGCTTAATCCCGTTGCACGTTTGTTTTGTGCACCAGGGTGCTGCTTAAATGCCACGATGATAAGGTTGTTGGGCAAGCTTCGTCTTACATGCGACTGAGATGACACAACAGGGTTTTCAAGTTTCTCTGCTTCACTGCTACTGTTTTGCCCTGGCTAGTGTCTACCGCTGCATATAGTGAGTGTGGATTAAACATGCTGCCCTTGTCTGAACACGCAAAACTTTTTTTTCCACTCGACACAAACCAATCGAGACGGGTACGCGTGCAGTGTGGCGTCACCTCTATACTTCTCTGCTCATGCGCACGTTACCTCTCTGCTCACGTGGCAAGGTTTTAGTTTTCAAAATAACAATATGGACTAGTCACGGTAAGTCGTGTTATTATGCAAGCGTGTATCTGCAAATGTAGAAATGAGCTCATATTAGATAACATTAGCGAGTTGTGTGGGCTCTGGGATCTTTTCATGCTAATGCTTCCTGTGTATGAGCGGAGAGGTTTGGAGGTGACTCCACACTGCACACACATACTCTTGAACTAATTTGTGGACCACGTGTGTGCCGAACCGTGGAGAGTTCACAGATCAAAGATGATCCGTTGTACCACTATTTCCCATACGTTTTTGGGGAATCCATCCATCCATCCATTCTCTACCGCTTATCCGGGTCGGGTCGCGCGGGCAGTAGCTTCAGCAGGGACGCCCAGACTTCCCTCTCCCCAGCCACTTCATCCAGCTCTTCCGGGGGGATCCCGAGGCGTTCCCAGGCCAGCCGAAGGATGTAGTCTCTCTAGCGTGTCCTGGGTCGTCCCCGGGGTCTCCTCCCGGTGGGACATGCCCGGAACACCTCACCAGGGAGGCGTCCGGGAGGCATCCGAATCAGATGCCCCAGACACCTCATCTGGCTCCTCTCAATGCGGAGGAGCAGCGGCTCTACTCTGAGATCCTCCCGGATGACCGAGCTTCTCACCCTATCTCTAAGGGAGAGCCCGGACACCCTGCGGAGGAAACTCATTTCGGCCGCTTGTATCCGGGATCTTGTTCTTTCGGTCACGACCCACAGCTCATGACCATAGGTGAGGGTAGGAACGAAGATCGACCGGTAAATTGAGAGCTTCGCCTTTCGGCTTAGCTCTTTCTTTACCACAACGGACCGATACAAAGTCCGCATCACTTCAGACGCTGCACCGATCCGCCTGTCGATCTCCCGTTCCATTCTTCCCTCACTCGTGAACAAGACCCCAAGATACTTGAATTCCTCCACTTGGGGCAGGATCTCATCCCCGACCTGGAGATGGCATGCCACCCTTTCCCGACTGAGGACCATGGTCTCAGATTTGGAGGTGCTGATTCTCATCCCAGCCGCTTCACACTCGGCTGCGAACTGCTCCAATGAGAGTTGGAGGTCACGGCTTGATGAAGCCAACAGAACCACATCATCTGCAAAAAGCAGAGATGCAATACTGAGGCCACCAAACCGGACCCCCTCTACGCCTCGGCTGCGCCTAGAAATTCTGTCCATAAAAGTTATGAACAGAATCGGCGACAAAGGGCAGCCTTGGCGGAGTCCAACCCTCACCGGGAACGAGTCCGACTTACTGCCGGATATGCGGACCAAACTCTGACTCCGGTCGTACAGGGACCGAACAGCCGGTATCAGGGGGTTCGGTACCCCATACTCCCGAAGCACTCTCCACAGGACTCCCCAAGGGACACGGTCGAACGCCTTCTCCAAGTCCACAAAACACATGTAGACTGGTTGGGCGAACTCCCATGCACCCTCGAGGACCCTGCCGAGGGTGTAGAGCTGGTCCACTGTTCCACGGCCAGGACGAAAACCACACTGCTCCTCCTGAATCTGAGATTCGACTTCCCGACGGACCCTCCTCTCCAGCACCCCTGAATAGACCTTACCAGGGAGGCTGAGCAGTGTGATCCCCCTGTAGTTGGAACACACCCTCCGGTCCCCCTTCTTAAAAAGGGGGACCACCACCCCAGTCTGCCAATCCAGAGGCACTGTCCCCGATGTCCACGCGATGTTGCAGAGGCGTGTCAACCAGGACAGCCCCACAACATCCAGAGCCTTTAGGAACTCCGGGCGAATCTCATCCACCCCCGGGGCCCTGCCACCGAGGAGCTTTTTAACTACCTCGGTGACCTCAAACCCAGAGATAGGAGAGCCCGCCTCAGAGAACCCACACTCTGCTTCCCCATGGGAAGGCGTGTCGGTGGAATTGAGGAGGTCTTCGAAGTATTCTCCCCACCGACTCACAACGTCCCGAGTCGAGGTCAGCAGCGCCCCATCCCCACTATACACAGTGTTGGTGGTGCACTGCTTTCCTCTCCTGAGACGTCGGATGGTGGACCAGAATTTCCCGATAGGCCCGATAGGACTCCTTCTTCAGCTTGACGGCATCCCTCACCGTTGGTGTCCACCAACGGGTTCGGGGATTGCCGCCACGACAGGCACCGACCACCTTACGGCCACAGCTCCGGTCGGCCGCCTCAGCAATGGAGGCGCGGAACATGGTCCACTCGGACTCGATGTCCCCCGCCTCCCCCGGAACATGAGCAAAGTTCTGTCGGAGGTGGGAGTTGAAACTCCTTCTGACAGGGGATTCTGCCAGACATTCCCAGCAGACCCTCACAATACGTTTGGGCCTGCCACGTGGGACCGGCATCTTCCCCCACCATCGGAGCCAACTCACCACCAGGTGGTGAGTTGACAGCTCCGCCCCTCTCTTCACCCGAGTGTCCAAGACATGCGGCCGCAAGTCCGATGACACGACCACAAAGTCGATCATCGAACTGCGACCTAGGGTGTCCTGGTGCCAAGTGCACGTGTGGACACCCTTATGCTTGAACATGGTGTTCGTTATGGACAATCCGTGACGAGCACAGAAGTCCAATAACAGAACACCGCTCGGGTTCTGATCGGGGGGGCCGTTCCTCCCAATCGCGCCCTTCCAGGTCTCACTGTCATTGCCCACGTGAGCATTGAAGTCCCCCAACAGAACAATGGAGTCCCCAGCGGGAGCGCTCTCCAGCACCCCCTCCAAGGACTCCAAAAAGGGTGGGTACTCTGAACTGCTGTTTGGTGCATAGGCACAAACAACAGTCAGGACCCGTCCCCCACCCGAAGGCGGAGGGAGGCTACCCTCTCGTCCACCGGGGTGAACCCCAACGTACAGGCGCCGAGCCGGGGGGCAATAAGTATACCCACACCTGCTCGGCGCCTCTCACCATGGGCAACTCCAGAGTGGAAGAGAGTCCAACCCCTCTCGAGAGGACTGGTACCAGAGCCCAAGGTGTGTGTGGAGGCGAGTCCGACTATATCGAGTCGGAACTTCTCGACCTCACACACCAGCTCGGGCTCCTTCCCTGCCAGAGAGGTGACATTCCACGTCCCTAGAGCCAGCTTCTGTAGCCGGGGATCGGATCGCCAAGGTCCCCGCCTTCGGCCACCGCCCAGCTCACACTGCACCCGACCCCTATGGCCCCTCCCACAGGTGGTGAGCCCATGGGAAGGGGGACCCACGTTACCCTTTCGGGCTGTGCCCGGCCGGGCCCCATGGGTGCAGGCCCGGCCACCAGGCGCTCGCCTTCGAGCCCCACCACCAGGCCTGGCTCCAGTGGGGGGCCCCGGTGGCCCGCGTCCGGGCAAGGGAAAACGAAGTCCATTGTTTGTCGTCATCATTAGGGGTCTTTGAGCTGTGCTTTGTCTGGTCCCTCACCTAGGACCTGTTTGTCATGGGTGACCCTGCCAGGGGCATAAAGCCCCAGACAACTTAGCTCCTAGGATCACTGGGACACACAAACCCCTCCACCACGACAAGGTGACGGCTCAAGGAGGGGTTTGGGGAATCCATTTTTTTTAAATCATTCTGGCATTAAATCCATGTGGATATGCCGGTTTATGATCCTCAATCCATTTTCGTTTCAAAACGCGTTCCAAAGCCTTTTTATGCACCCAGTATGCTACGTTTCTGTAACATCGACCTTACAATCCTTGTCTAGCTACACTCTAGACACCCTCTACACAAGGCTTCTTCATGCTACAGAAGGTAATGTTTATATTGGGTGTTCTACATCATCAACATGATCATATCCTGTCATATTCCACATGCTCGTTGATCCAAAGCAGTGTTCAACTAGAAAACTAACCACTATTACAAATTAAATGTTCTCTAATATGTAGCAGACATTCCAACAGCTTCTTCCCTCTTGCAATCAACTTCTTAAACACCTAACCTACAATTCCATTACAACATGCTGGCAATTTTTTGACTTGAGTTCGTTGTCACATTTCTGTGGGGCCAATTATAGATTACTCGTGCACTCACTGTAGTAGTCTCGCCAAGCTGCACTATTTGCATATCTGTTGTTGACCAATACTGGCCACTCATGCCAGAGTAGCATCTGTTCCATATGCACAATGATTGAGGAGTATCTGCAACATTTGCACAATCAACATTGTCCCAGATTATCGGACTACTCGTCACTTTAAACTGCATAGACTCCTTGAAGTCTCTGCGCCCCTTGCACAATGGTCATTGCACCGGACTATTGCAATATTAGCCATTCGAACTGCTCTAAGTGCTAGAGGACTCTGCATCTTTTTGCACAATTGTAAAAAATTAAATAAAAATAAAAATGTACCGGCATGACCAGATAACTAGCAACCCTTTATTGCTCAGTTTTTTTGTCAATATCTTTATCTCTCAAAAGTGTTCTCTGTCAATTGACTGTCTGTTGTCGTACGTGAGCGGCTCCAACTACCGGGGACAAATTCCTTGTGTGTTTTTTAGACATACTCGCAGACTGCCCAACGGCCATAGTGTGTCCCTACCATATTATGCAGAGGGCTGAACATCAACATGATATATCATAATCATTGGCGGAAAAAACTTCAGCGCAGGTGGGCTTTTTCTTTTTACCTGCGAGGAGCATTCCCACCTCATGGTTGGCTTGGAGTTCGTCTGAAAGCGCCCCCCATAATGATCAGAATCAGAATCAGAATCATCTTTATTTGCCAAATATGTCCAAAACACACAAGGAATTTGTCTCCGGTAGTTGGAGCCGCTCTAGTACAACAGACAGTCAATTTACAGAACACTTTGGAGACATAAAGACATTGACAAAAAACAACAACAAACAACACTGGTTGCCAGCCAATCGTCCACCGTGCCGCCTAAATTAGTTGTATTGGATTTATTAAATACAGAATACAAAAACACATGCTACTTCATGCGGCACGGTGGCCGACTGGTTAGAGCGTCAGCCTCACAGTTCTGAGGACCCGGGTTCAATCCCCGGCCCCGCCTGTGTGGAGTTTGCATGTTCTCCCCGTGCCTGCGTGGGTTTTCTCCAGGCACTCCGGTTTCCTCCCACATCCCAAAAACATGCATTAATTGGAGACTCTAAATTGCCCGTAGGTGTGAATGTGAGTGCGGATGGTTGTTTGTTTCTATGTGCCCTGCGATTGGCTGGCAACCAGTTCAGGGTGTACCCCGCCTCCTGCCCGATGACAGCTGGGATAGGCTCCAGCACGCCCGCGACCCGAGTGAGGAGAAGCGGCTCAGAAAATGGATGGATGGATGGATGCTACTTCATAGTAGTCTGTTCCATGAGCGCTGCACATACTGTGTGTCTCACTGGCGACGATTCACTTCCATCCTCTACAGGAGTTAGTTTCAGATTTAAAGTATGACACATTTTTTAAATGGATTTCTATAGCATTCATGCATCTAAGTAAAACGCCATGACACAGGAATTTCAGCGAGCCCCAGTCTTAAATGAGTCACGCCTCTCAAGCCGTTACATGCAAACTAGCCGGGTATGCGCGGTGGGTGTGTCAGAAATCATTACGGGTGAATCGGCAAACCTTGAAAGCGCAAGAGGGCTCGTAAAATACAAACTTACCAACGGGAGAATATCACCCATTCTTCTGTCAATGTAAGCACTTTTCTTTCTCCGCACTCTGGAGGTTGTCGTTAATACAGTGCCCTGTGGAGGTGAAACATCATATGGCACTTTGGAGGAAGTTGCAATATATGCCATACGACGTGAAAGAGACTTGAAAAGCCATCAAACATATTCAAACTGCCACTGTCACAAAGTTTTATTTTATTTTTCTTACCACCAACATTCAACTGAAAGTTATTTATTAGAGAAGTAAATTTGTATGACAACAGGATGGCCAAAGAAATACCTGTGGGAACGGAAGCACAAGTACACTAAAGGATTGTCAATCGGCA
Organism: Phyllopteryx taeniolatus; assembly: GCF_024500385.1. Taxonomy (NCBI): domain Eukaryota; kingdom Metazoa; phylum Chordata; class Actinopteri; order Syngnathiformes; family Syngnathidae; genus Phyllopteryx; species Phyllopteryx taeniolatus. The sequence continues at coordinate 27,012,795 of NC_084502.1, read as the reverse complement.
TTTCTAGGGATGTTCAAAATTTTACACTATTTAAAGGCAGGACACGGTGACCACAGAATGTATTGTTTTATTGAATATACTGCGACGTCCTCCCCGTGTCCTCGGAGATGAGCAGGAGGTGCTGCTACCGGTTGAGCGCATCAGCTTCTCCCGCTTGTTCATTGTCACACTAATGTGAAAAATCAAAACCGATGCGTTCAGTGAGGAGCACAATTTTGCTAATGATTGAAGCGGTGGGCATGTCAACAGCAATGCTGCGATGATTAACTTTCTTCTCCGCTGCAGAGGTTGATTTCACATTTCGAGTGTGACATGTTTTTCAAATGGATTTCAGTGCCATTCACGTCTCAGGAAAACTCTACATTCCGGGAATTATCCTCTTTCAGACTTAAATGAGTCACGCCTCTCTAGCCGTTATGTGCAAACAAGCTGGGTATGCACAGGATGTGTGACAGAAGTCATTGCGGGAGAATCTGCGCACCTTGAGGGGTGAGCAAGCCAGGTGTGTAAAAAATCGACTTGTGTACGAATGTGAGAATATGGCCCTAACTGAAGGAAAAAAATAAAGACTGCAAGAACCATGAAGGAAAGGAGAAACAGAAACATGGCTGCATTGAAGGCGGCGCAAAGCTCTCTCCAGGAAGGAAATTTTGAATATGGTGAATTTCTCTCAGAGAGTGCAGACCAGTGTTGTGTTTGTTGTCTGTTTGTTAGTTTGCTGGCTTCATCCTGGTTCATAAGCTGATTTCACTTGGCTGTTCTAGTGATGTTATGTTGACTCAGATGGTGAAAATATATTCCTTTAGCTACCATCTCAGTGGAATGTAATTGGTTCTTTCTTGGTCCATGTGCCACCCCTCTGTAAAGTTCTGTGGAAATTGATATTGTATTTTTTGCACAATTCTGCTATAGTTGATCTACTATTTATCGATTTACTGTGTCAAAATTACTATTGTGAAAACGTCCTTGAAACACCAAGATGTAAACTCTGGTAATTCTGCTATATACTACATTGTTTATGGCACTAGGTTTGATTTTCCTCGTCTTTTTTTCCTGTTTCCAGGAAAGCAATAGCAAAATCTGGCCTGCACCATCTTCCCTGTCAGCCAAGTACATCATCTTTTAACCGACCAGAATCAGAAGCGAGCATCAGCAGTACTGTTGACTGGACTGTGAGTAGAACTATACAATCAAAGGACCAATATGTCTCAATTTCTATCTCAATATTTCACTCTCGTACGGCACGGTGGTAGACTGGTTAGCACATCTGCTTGACAGTTCTGAGGAACTGGGTTCATATCCAGCCTTGCCTGTGTGGAGTTTGCATGTTTTCTCTGGGTACTCCAGTTTCCTCCCACATGCCAAAAACATGCATGCTAGGTTAATTGAAGACTCCAAATTCCCCGTAGGTGTGAATGTGAGTGTGAATGGTTGTCTGTTTCCATGTGCCCTGCGATTGGCTGGCGACCAGTTAAGGTTGTATCTCGCTCTCACCCAGGGTCAGCTGGGATAGGCTCCAGCATGCCCGCGACCCTAGTGTGGATAAGCGGTACAGAAAATGGATACTTAACTCTCTTTCTCCATCTCCATCCATCCATCCATCCATCCATCCATTTTCAACACCGCTTATCCTGGTTAGGGTCGCGGGGTGCTGGAGCCTACCTCAGCTGACTTCGGGCGAAAGGCGGACTACACCCTGAACTGGTCGCCAGTCAGTCGCAGGGCACATATAGACACGGACAACCATTTGCACTCACGTTCACACTGTCACTGAGTGGGAACTGAACCCACGCTGCCCGCACCAAAGTCAGGCGAGTGTACCACTAGACCATCAGTGACGCTCTTTCTCCATCTCTTTCTATATAAATATATGTACGTTTGTCTGAACAGGAGTCTGCTCAGTATGGAGATCATATCTGGTTTGAGACTAATGTGTCTGGAGACTACTGTTATGTGGGAGAACAGCACTGTATTGCCAGAGCACTGGTTAGTATTGCATGTTAATATCTTCATATTCCCTCATGCTTACTGTTTCTCTGTCTCGCCGTCCATTTGTCCGTCCGCCCCATCTTTCTATCTTTCCCTCTAGCCCTACCTCCATTGAGCTACAGTATATGTCCGTCTGTTTGTCCGTCCGTCCGTCACTACCTCCATCTCTCCCATGTATGTTGACCACATGTTGGCGCTCTGACAGTTGCATGCACACAAAGTTATAATACACTCCACTCCCTTTGAAAAATATTGGAACCGTGAGGAAAATACCTTTATTCTTGCTGTAGGCTTAAAACATGGGTTTTTGATATGAGACAAGAACTACATTTCAGCTTTGATTTCCTGGTGGTTACATTTAGATCTGAGACACAATAGATGTCACCTTTTTGTGATTTTTCATATGAGCAAGAATATTGGAACACATGACTGACCGTTGTTGTATTTCCCAGGTGCGTCCTGTTACATTGATTTTTTTAGATAATAACTGGGGCTGAATATCTATGCTCAGTTTTTGATTTGAGTTTGGCCTGTGAAGACTACATTTATACAAGTTAGACTAGATTAATATAACAATAAACAGCCACTATGATGAAATATACATTTAAAAAACATTATTTTTTTTTTTAAATGTCCTTTTTGTTGTTATACAAGAGTGGGTCCAACTACGAGACAAATTCCTTGTGTGTCTTGTAACATACAGTACTTGGCAAATAAAGCTGATAAAGCTGATTCTCGTAGAAAAATAACCATCATGAATACCAGGGAGCTGTCTGTGAGTGAAAAACATTGTAAAGCTGAGAGAAAGTGGAGAATTAATCAGAGCCATTGCTCATGAAGTATAGCCAATACAACCGTTTGGCGCTATAAAGACCCGAAAACAACTGTTAGAGTTAAAATTACACATCTAGGAGACTTGGACTATGCTGTATCTACCTACCATTGTTTCCGTACATACCAAGATGGTGGTCCCATCTGATTTTGTCATTCTCTGATTTAGTCAAACATGGACTATGTCCCAATGACAAACTTCCTTGTCAGTCATTGGTTAGTTAATCAAGTAAGCAAGCGTGAGACAAACAGTAAAGTGCGAATATACAGAAATCAATCTATTTACAAACCACTATTTCAATGAAGTTGGGACCTTTTGTGAAACGTAAATAAAACAGAATACGTTTTGCAAATCAAATTTCAACCTATATTCAATTGTATACACTACAAAGTTATTTAATGTTCAAACTGATAAACCGTTATTAAAAAAAAATTTTTTTTACACAACTTCCCAATTGGAATTCCATTAGAACTGGGGTTTGTATTAGCAAGAAGAATAGGAAGACCAGGCTGAAAATAAGTACAGAGATTAGCCTTAATTTCTATGGACTGATGATGAGACAAAGATGAACCCATGTCAAAGTGATATAAAAGGCTAAAGTTTCAAGAAATAAGGTATCTGCTCGTGACCCCAAATAAAAAAGTTCATCTTTGAAACACAGTGAAATTATTGTCATGGCTTTTATGGCTTCTTCTGGGACACGCTCATTAATTTTTATTGATGTAAGACATGATGGCAGCAGCAAAAGGAACTCAGAATACAGAATTGACTGGGAGATTCTTTATCATGTAGCAAAATAACAACTCACAACAAACACACTGCCAATACTACTAAGGAGTTCATCAGGGGCAAGACGTGTAAGATTTTCAACTGGCCAAGCCAATAGCCAGACTTAATCCCTGAGCATGCATTTTACCTGCTAAAGAAGAGAGTAACCCCATAAAACAAACAACAATTGAAAGAGGCTATGGTGAATTCTGGAAAAGCAATCACATATGAATATCAGAGGCTTGATTAAAATATTGCAAGCGAAAGATTGTTTGCTAAATATTAAGTCTTGCATTAATATTCGGCTTTTTAGTCTTAAGTCTTTAACTGAAACTTAAAAACTTACTGTTCCAATACTTTTGGAGGAGAGTGTACATCAAGCTGCACAATTATGCAACTGGTATAGGATTTGTTTGACTTCGCTCAGTAAAGAACTGCATTTTAGTCAGTTGTATTACATGATAGTATGCTGCCATTTGAATGGTGAAAGGTGAATTGTCTCTGTGAATAAAGAAAAACACAATTTGTAATTCTTATTCTTACTCTTCACAGCAAAAGTCAGTCACCCGGAGAAAGTGTGCTGCCTGCAAGATAGTTGTCCACACAATTTGTATTGAACAACTGGAGAAGGTACTTTGTTTATTTCTGTCCAGGGTTGAGGATTATAAATTGAGTTTAGTGGGATCTTTACAAATTTAATCTTGCACATGCGTGCATAAATGAATGCTAATACATCCTCGCATACATACCGATACATGCGTTGGCAAAATTGTTGGTACAATTGCGACCGAACCCTGCCATGAATAGCAAATAAAACAGTGAATAATTGACCTCCTTAAAAACGTTAATTGGCCATTTTAATAGTTTAAATAGGCTTACAGATTTTATTTAAAAAAATGGACCTACAGTAAGTGCGTGTGTACATGCACAGGTGGCAACTTCCACTGACAACTCCGGCTCATCCCGAATATTCAAACCTTGTCTCTCTGTCGAGATGTATCACTCAACATAATTCCTGGAAACTAATTCCTATTCAGACAGGGCTTCGGTGCCATCTTGTTACATCTTCCAGCATTTTACAAAGAGCGCAAAAAACACATCGGTGAGTTTTTCAGCGATTATTGGAGAATAATGTTCTGTATGTTCAAATGAATGGAGTCAGGTACACTCCTTAAAAATATCCACACTTTTCTCGCCCATATCCATTCTTTTTAGCAAGCTGCTTATTCCTTAACTGTTAAGCGATCTTTATATGGTTCAAGAAATGCGATAAAGTACAATATACTGTCTGTAAAGCATCAAACGCCTATACAGGCTCGCTATTCAAGGCGTCCATATATCCAGTCGCTCAGTGCGTCGGCAACTCTTATTTTTATGTGATGGTCCGGTCCAGTCAGGTTCTACTGCATCGTGCAGTGTGCGGCAGGTCTAATGACCAGAATGAAATGTGAATTCACTGATTTTCTTTCTAGCAGCCTCAATCTTTAAAGCTATGAAATATAAAAATATTATCAGTTACTCATGTTTTTTCACGATTTGCGACAAGGCTCGGTCCCCATCCACTGTGAGTACTGATAATAATACAGTAATTATTATTATCTTTGTAAGGGACAAATCTTAGATCTCATTTGTGCAAATGTACTGAAATTTGGCCAGTTGCCTGAATTTCTCCCTGGAAATGTTTTAGTATTGCTGTGATTGTTTGTGTAAATCATTCAGTGATGATAAGACTACCGTACAGTACTTTGTCCACACCTGTATTCTTCCTCTATTTTCTTCTAGATTAATTTCAGATGCAAGCCATCTTTCAGGGACTCTAGTTTCAAAAACATTCGAGAGGTGAGTTCTGAGTGAGTTATTGTTAACCCTCATTTTGTGTTCATTTCATTTTTAACAATTTTGTGTTCCTGGTCAGATATGCCCATTCCACTAAGACTCACCATAAAAAAAAAACTGTATTAATTTACAACTTGTTGAGATAGATTTTTTGATTAACTTTTAGTGAATATTACAGTTTAGTTGAGAACTTCTATATGTTTTTAGTGGCTTCTTTGCCTCATTGATCTGATCTTATCCACTTGAAAGCAAGTTCTAAAAAGCACAATTACTGGAGTAGTTTGACTATAGGAAATATTCAGATGACACATGGTATACTGTACTTTCGGTCAGAGTTATCAATGACAATGGCTTTGTGAAACCATTTATTTTTTTTATACAGTCACAAAAAGTATAGCCTGTTGTGTTCCCAGTCAAAAGTGACCATGAATATTTGTGTAGAAAGGAAGTTATCCCAAACTCGCGCTTGACATTTTCATAATATTCTAAGAGAAATGTTTTATACATTAACGAACCACTAACAACAACCTGTGAATATTCTCATTCATCCACGTCATTTCATTCTCAGTGCATTAAATCGATCGCAACTGGACTGTTTTGGTTGTCTTAGAAGACGTTTCATATACTGCTTGAAAGGGCAGAATCTCCTAAAAGCGACTTGATGCTCATCCACTGTAATGTTTGGACTTGGGTTAGATACAGAGGTGGGACCAAGTCATTGCTTTGCAAGTCACAAAAGAGAAGGTTGATGGATGTCGTGAGGGAAGACATGAGGGCAGTTGGTGTTCGAGAGGAGGATGCAGGAGATAGGCTTACATGGAAAAGGATGACGCGCTGTGGCGACCCCTAAAGGGACAAGCTGAAAAGAAAAGAAGAGGTGTGAAAAAGTGGTTGCCCCTTCTTGTCTTTCTTTTTTTTTTTTAGATGTTTTCCATCATCAAGCAAATTTAAATATTAGTCAAAGACAACACATATAAACAAAATGCAGTTTTTAAAAGACGGTTTTTATTATTACGGGAGAAAAAATATCCAAACCAAAATGGCCCTGTGTGAAAAAGTGATTGCCACCTAAACCCAGTAACTGGTTGGGCCACCCTTAGCAGCAACAACTCCAACTTTTGGCCCACTCATCTTTGTAGAATTGTTGTAATTTAGCCACATTGGAGGGTTTTCAAGCATAAACCGCCTTTTTAAGGTCATGTCACAGCATCTCAATAGGATTCAGGTCAGGACTTTGACTAGCACCCTTCATTCTTCATTTTGTTTTTCTTCAGTCATTCGGAGGTGGACTTGCTGGTGTGTTTTGGATAATTCCCCTCCTGCAGATCCTAAGTTTTTTTTCAACTTGATGTTACAAACAGATGGCCATTCTCCTTCAGGATTTTTTTGATAGACAGCAGAATTCATGGTTCCAATTAAAACAGCAAGTCTTCCAGGTCTGGAAGCAGCAGTTGCGTGCTGATCACTAAATAAAGTGAATTAAAAAAAAAAGAAATACAAGACTGATTCTTAAGAACACTATACTGACTAAACCAGACTGTAATAAACAGGAAGCCCAGACAGCTCATGGCCGGCCCGCCGTGTGACTATTTGTGTGATCGCTGACAAAGCTAGCTGCTAGCGCTAACGAAAACAAGCATACGTGAAGTCAAGCCGGGAGAATATTAAATGGACTGACAAGATGAAAGTTGAGCTTTTTGGAAGGTGTGTATCTCGTCAAGTCTGGCATAAATGTAGCACAGCATTTCAGAAAAAGAACATCATACCAACAGTCAAACATAGTGGTGATAGTGTGATGGTCTTGGACGGCTTAGCTCCTTCAGGACCTGGACAACTTTGATTGCTGGAACTATAAATTCTGCTCTTTAACAGAAAATCCTGAGGGAGAATGTTCAGCCATCAATCTGTGACCTCAAGCTGAAGCACACTTGGTTTCTGCAGCAGGATAATGATCCAAAACACACCAGCAAGTCAACTTCTGAATGGCTTAAATAAAAAAACAAAATGAAGGTTTGGAGTGGTCAAACTCCATACTTGAATTCAATTGATATGCAGTGGCATGACCTTAAAAAGGCAGTTCATGCTGGAAAACCCTTCATTTTTGCTGAATTTAAACAATTCTGCAAGGAAGTGTGGGCCAAAATATCTCCACAGAAATGTGAAATACTCATTGCCAGTGATAGAAAATGCTTGATTTCAGTTGTTGCTGCTGAGGACGGCCCAACCAGTTATTAGGTTTAGGGGGCCATTACTTTTTCACACAGAGCCAGGTAAATTTGAATAGTTTTTTTTGCCCCTTAATAAATTAAATCACCATTTTAAAGCAGCATTTTAAATTCATTTGGGTTATAGTTGTCTGATATTTACATTTGTTTGATTATCTTAATCCTTAAAGTGGGGATACTGTGCAAAAATATAAGAATTTGACAAAGTGGGCCAATACTTTTTCATGGCACTGTATGTAACAGCCACATTTATTGTTGATTTTTGTTGCAAAACCATTACGTAGTGTCTGAAAGAGTGACTTCCTGGCCGATTCCGCTACTTGGACGTGCCCAAGAGGGCGTTAACTGTTAAAAGAAATAAGGTCTAATTAAGCTTTAGTATGGTGAGATACTTCCATCTGAATGATATCCATTAAGAACATCAATTTAATGGTTACCATCCATCCATCCATTTTCTTCTGCTTATCCGAGCTCTTCTGGGGGATCCCGTTCCCAGACCAGACAGGAGACACAGTCTGTTCAGTGTGTCCTGGGTCGTCCCCGGGGTCTCCTCCCAGTGGGACATGCCCGGAACACCTCACCGGGGAGGCGTCCAGGAGGCATGCTAATCAGATGTCCCAGCCACCTCATCTGGCTCCTCTCAATGCAAAGGAGTGCGGCTTGACTCTGAGCCCCTCGCGGGTGACCAAGCTTCTCACCCAATCTCTAAGGGAGAGCCCGGACACCCTGTGGAGGAAAACTCATTTCGATCTTGTTCTTTCTGTCACGACAAACAGCTCGTGACCATAGGTGAGGGTAGGAACGTAGATCGACCGGTAAATTGCGAACTTTGCCTTTCGGCTTAGCTCCTTCTTCACCACAACGGACGGATACAAAGTCTGGATCACTGCAGACGCTGCACCGATCCACCTGTCGATCTCCCGTTCCATTCTTCCCTCACTCGTGAACAAGACCCCAAGATACTTGAACTACTCCGCTTGGGGCAGGATATCATTCCCGACCTGGAGAGGGCACTCCACCCTTTTCTGACTAAGGACCATGGTCTCAGATTTGGAGGTGCTGATTTTTATCCCAACCGCTTCACACTCTGCTGCGAACCGCTCCAGTGAGAGTTGGAGATCACTCCTTGATGAAGCCAGAAGAACCACATCATCTGCAAAAAGCACAGATGCAATACTGAGGCCACCAAACCGGACCCCCTCTAGACCTCGGCTGTGCCTAGAAATTCTGTCCATAAACGTTATGAACAGAATCGGTGACAAAGGGCAGCCTTGGCGTAGTCCAATCCTCACCGGAATCGAATCCGACTGACTGCTGGCAATGCGGACCAAACTCTGACACTGGTTGTACAGGGACCGAACAGCCCGTATCAGGGGGTTTGGTACCCCATACTCCAGAGGCACCCCCCACAGGACTCCCAGAGGGACACGATCGAACGCCTTCTCCAAGTCCACAAAACACATGTAGACTGGTGGGGCGAACTTCCATGCACCCTCGAGGACCCTGCTGAGGATGTAGAACTGGTCCATGGTTAATCGTTCTGAAATCCCTAAAATAAAATTAACATTGGCATGTTGAGCTATTGTGAGACAGCTGAAGAGTGTTTGTTTCTCAATACTTTGGTAAAAGTGGCAAGTCTTTTGCCGTCAATGGGGTCGAGTCCGAGTGAAGTCATGAGTCGTTGCTGTTCAAGACCAAGTCGATTTGCAAGTCTGTTTTTTTTGTTTTTTTTTTTTTTTGGGGGGGGGTTCTGGATCTGTGTGTCTGACTGGGTAAGCAACTTCAAATTATCTTTGTTTCCCCTCTAAGTTGGTCACATTTACCACAGTGGTTACAATGGACTAAATGAATAGTTCAAAGAAGGATTTGATGCTATTAGTCCATGGCATGTTTTGTAGGTCTTGGGTTCATCCCGATGATATTTTCAGCCCGTAAAAGACCAGGATAAGTCTCCATTCTTTGACTTGAATGTGACAGCAACCTTAGCAATGGCCACCCTCTTGATCACTGAATTTCTCCTCATCAGTTATTTGTTGGTCTGAATTGTATTCTGTTGTTTTCGCTTTCTTACACTTTCTCCTCAGGGTTGTCGTTTTCCTGGCCTCTCCCCTCACATTAATGTGGTGACCATCAAATATGTAATTAAGAACCTCACTTACTGTATATCGACCTGCCACTGTGCTGCCACACAATGAACTGTGAGCAAAGCCTCAAAATGTACAAGTTCAATTAAACTCACAAAATTAAATTCATATAATTTTTTTTGTGTGTTCAAATTATCTTTGTCATAAAATCATAAAGTCTTAGGTCAATCTGAACAAATTTATTACAACTTTCACAGATAAAAATTTTAAATCGGTCAAATTTGACCAGAACACAAGGATGGTGCTACTGCAGATTGTGTTTTAAAGAAAACCTGTTAGCTGACAGCTGATTCCCAGTACACGTAAGTTCAATGTGTGTCAAGTTAAAGTTTATTTTATTTTTTGAAAATAAGCCCTGGTCATTTTGCCTTCCAGCTGAACGTTGTACGTCATCACTGGGTGCATCGAAGAAGACAAGAGGGAAAATGTAAACAATGTGGCAAGGTGGGTGGTGGTGATTTTTTAAATTTATTTTTTCCTCTCAACACTTCATTGTTAATAGTTTAAAAGTTTTTTTGTGATGTTCACAGGGCTTCCAGCAGAAGTTTGCTTTCCACAGTAAAGAGATTGTTGCCATTAGCTGCTCCTGGTGTAAACAGGCGGTGAGAATCTTTCTAATCTTACCTTATTAAATAGCTTATTAAAAACTCTTGTTGTCCTAAGAAAATTTACTTCCCTGTTTTAGTTCCACAACAAGGTGTCCTGTTTCATGTTGCACCAAATTGAGGAGGTCTGTCCAATAGGAGCTCACGCTGCCCTCGTAGTTCCACCTTCATGGATTGTTCGAGTCCGACGTTGCCAGGTAAGAGTTGGTGATGGTTTATTTACAGAGTTGAGGTCTGCCCAGACACCCTCTCGGTTTACATCATGTGTCCGCTGCTACTGCTCGAAATTTACATTTGGCACACTCCTAGCTGTGACCGCAACACTGTCACACATAAGAATGGATGTAACAAGATCTGTCAGTACATCTACATGCATATTAATTGACAGTTCAGTTCTACCCACTTTTTTACGACTTTGACATCAGAATTTACATGCACTGGGTATAAAACTATAAAGCTCCTTTCAGCCTATTTCGCTGTGGAAATTGAACAAGATGTGGTCTGCTAAAGACTTGTTGCTAACTGGTAGCAGGTGAGCCATTAGCATTTCATTCATGTATTCAGGACTTAAACCGTTTAGGGATTTGTAGACCAGTAGCAGAACTTTAAAATCTATTCTAAAGCTGACTAGAAGCCAGTGTAAAGACTTTAGAATTGGAGATTAGAAGTAAAGACTGCTCTAATAGTAGTGAATTAAATGTATTCTGCTTTCTTTCTGGTGTGCAGACCATCATTTTAAATGCATCAATCAGTTTCTGTAGAAACGGAAAACAAATGACCAAACATGAAGGTTGTCACATTTACACACGTCACAATTAACATGAGTTTGAATGTGACACAGCCACACTTATAAGCAGGTGTGCACACATGTGTAACTATATTATTGTTTGTATATGTGTATACTGTATGTATTGTTTATGATTACTTCTCTCTAAAAGATAACTTTTTTTATTTTGAATCCAAATCTGAGACCATGGTCCTCATTCCGAAAAGCGTGGCGTGCCCTCTCCAGGTCGGGGATGAGATCCTGCCCCAAGTGGAGGAGTTCAAGTAGCTTGGGGTCTTGTTCACGAGTGAGGGAAGAATGGAACGCGAGATCGACTGGCAGATCGGTGCAGTGTCTGCAGTTATGCGGACTTTGTATCGATCCGTTGTGGTAAAGAAGGAGCTAAGCCGAAAGGTGAAGCTCTCAATTTACCGGTCGATCTCTGTCCTACCCTCACCTATTGTCACGAGTTGTGAGTAATGACCGAAAGAACAAGATCCCAGATACAAGCGGCCGAAATGAGTTTCCGCCGTAGGGTGTCCGGGCTCTCCCTTATAGAGAGGGTGAGAAGCTCGGTCATCCGGGAGGGGCTCAGAGTAGAGCCGCTGCTCCTCCACATTGAGAGGAGCCAGATGAGGTGGCTGGGGCATCTGATTCGGATGCATCCCTGGTGAGGTGTTCCGGGGACGACTCAGAACACGCTGGAGAGACTACGTCTCTCAGCCGGCCTGGGAAAGCCTCGGTATCCCCCCGGAAGAGCTGGATGAAGTGGCTGGGGAGAGGGAAGTCTGGGCGTCCCTGCTAAACCTACTGACCCCGTGACCCGGCCTCGAATAAGCGGTAGAAAATGGATGGATGGATGGATATTTGTTTATAAAATAATATAGATACAAAATGATACCATGATTTAATCACTGAAAAATATCATCCGTATTTGACATGGAAATAATCATTTTAAAAATATTTTTTTGGTGTTGCGCGCGTTCCATCAATCGCTATAGATTTCCATCCATTTATCCATTTTCTATACTGCTTGCTCTCATTAGGATGACAGGTGAGCTGGAACCTATTCCAGATTACTTTTGGCGAGAGGCATTGTGCATCTTGGACTGGTCGCTAGTTGATTGCAGGGCACATATGGAAAAACAACCAGTCACACTCACATTCACAGCAGTTTGGAGTCCTCAATTAGAAGCTTGTACAGTATTTGGAATGTGGGAGGAAGCTGGAGAAAACTCTTGTGAACCCAGAACCTTCTCACTGTGAGGCAGACGTCTTACCCACTACTTTGCCATGCTGCCCTCGCTACAGAATGGAATACTGTATATTTAATATAGATGGATGGTGTAAAATGTTGACATTAAACATTCTACACAGCATCCTTGACTTATGCTCTTCTTTCAAACAGGCATCCATGAAGTCAAGTAAGAAGAAAAAAAGGACATCCTTCAAGAGGAAAAGTAGTAAAAAAGGAGCTGAGGTACATTAGCAAAATTTATGGTCCTTGATGAATCTGCATTCAAAAACATTCTGCTTTCCAACATTGATAGTTTCCTTCACAAGAGTTTTCTTTCTAAATCCATGTGAGACAAGGCGGATTGCAATGCTTACAGCCCCCAGGGTATACATTTATGTGGTATCTGGGAATCGGTATTACATGTTTTGATACGTTAACCGTAGTTCATTCTGACAAGAAAGTATTCATTCAAATGGATGACCTTTTTGATACATAAAACTTATTGGTTTCAAAATGAAAAGAACTTTTATCTGCCATATATTGATTGATGAATTGAACGTTCTATTTCAAACATAGTACAAAAGCAAAATAATGAAAAGATTACTATATTAAATATCCCATATTGAAAGACTGTGTACTGCTGGTCTGAAAAGGAGAAGAGAGAAGTTAAAACTCTCAAACTTAGATCGTACCTCTTCACCATTACCTAAGCTAAATTATGCATAAGGAAGTGCAATCCAGAATTCAGTGAACCCGAGCTATTGGCCATGATTAGGGGCTGAGCCTTGTTGCGAATAGCGAAAATCTGTAAGTAATTGACGCCCACCCAAAAAGGTGTGTAAGGCAAAACACCTTTTCTAATAGACAAGGCTAAATGAAGCTCCTCCCCTCACTTCCCAACATATTTGATTGTCCCAAGATGTCACAAGATGGCACCAAAGTAATATTTTTCTGAGACAGATAAACAGTGAATAGGTGAGTTTTTCATCAAATAATGGAGGGTAGGCCCCCGCCCAAAAATCTACAAATAGGCAAATTTGTGAATGCCCAACGGGGTTCACTGAACACACGACATCACGTACTGTATCTCTCAAAGCACTTTGTCCTGTTCGTCTAAGAGTTTCTCTGAATTATATTTTTACTATGACTTAATTTTTACACTGATTTGTTAATCCATGTTAATGTGCTTACGTTTCCACCTTGCATTTTGACTCAGTGATGACTTCACGTCATTCACACTCAATTTCAGAGATTTCTGAATGAATTATAATTTTTAGTTGCATTGTTTTGGTTAATCACAGGATGTACGACAATGGAAGCCCTTCATCATCCGGCCCATCCCTTCCCCATTGATGAAACCACTGGTGGTGTTTGTCAACCCCAAAAGTGGTGGAAACCAGGTATTGAAGATTTGTTAAAGTAGATTCTGGGTTTGTCTGGCTACTGCCTGGTGTTTGAGTGTGATATTTATTTATTTTTACACATCTGACAGGGCACTAAAATCCTTCAGTCTTTCATGTGGTATCTAAATCCAAGGCAGGTTTTTGATCTGGGCCAGGGAGGACCCAAAGAGGGGTAATTATTTACAGAAGTATTCAAATACTCTCATATGATTAACCACTAACTTGGTTTAAAACTTCTAGCTTGGAGCTGTATCGTAAAGTTCATAACCTGAGGATTTTGGCCTGTGGAGGGGATGGAACTGTGAGTACTTGAAGTAAATACATAAATTACACTTGCACCATTTTTATTATCAATGTTGTGACCATTTGCAAGGAAATATCTAATGCAAGTGCTATTAAATAGCATTAAAGTATTAAATATACTGCCTCTACAAAGATAATAATGTTTAGTTTTGATCGACAATAGCAGCTTTTACATTGCATTCCTGGTAAATTGCCGCATATGAGGATATGATATGAATGTATACCGCCACCTAGAGGTTATGAAAAAGGTGTACGTTTTCATTCCAATATGACGGGGGTACATATGACTGCTGATATGTACAATTGTGCTCAAAAGTTTACAATTACATACAATTATGCCAGCACGTGCACACAGAGTAGAATAATTATTTGAAGAATCTAATAAAATACAGATAATACTTAATGTTTTGATCATATGGATAGCAGCAATAGGTAGAAGGGTTTTCCAGAATATTGAGGTCAACTTTGAGGGTGCGTATTGTACATGTGTGCGATTTGTGCACAAGAAATTATGGTGGCAGTGTCAGCGTGACACAAAGGGGGTGTGGGCAATGAGTCTTGTGTGTTACACTTTACACTCTGGTTGCGGCTAGCGAAGTTTCGCCTCTGTTCCGCCTCCAATGTAGTTGGCAAATTCCTGGTTTGACTTGAAACCCTCATCCTGCATTGGTACTTTACACAAATGACAGCGAGCTGAAAGAAAAGTGTCTTAGATGGCCAGTGTGAGCGGTACTTTCCGTGTGTAATTAATTTACCAATATTTTACTGAATGTTTATTGTTGTGGTTATAGTTTGCAGTGGTCTAGAACTATACTGCATCTTGCTGAAAGCTCTTCCTAATATTTTTTACTCTCCTGTGCATGTGTGTAAAACAAGGTGGGGTGGATCATCTCCTGCCTTGATGAACTTGCGTTGAATCCTCAACCTCCTGTTGCAGTGTTACCACTTGGGACAGGAAATGACCTTGCTAGGACTCTCAACTGGGGAGGGGTGAGTCCGAAGAGCAAAGGTGGCAAAAGTACTCACACTCTGTATTTAAATAGACGTACAGACACTTGTGTAAAAAATACACTCTGGTTAAAATAGAAGTACTGATTCAGCATCTTTACTTGAGTAAAAATTCAAAAGCAAAGACTGAAAAGTATTTAAGTACTAAAGTAGAAATTGAGTTTTAGTGTCAATTACATACAAAAACAGTTTTTTATTCAATTGGTACAACGAAAGAAACTCCTATGCAAACAAAGTAGTCCCTCTTTTATTAACTTCAATAGCTCATACTTAAAAGAGAGAACAGCTTGCTAGTATTGGCTCAGCCCCTTATGCCATCAAATCAAGTTGTTCCCATAGCTTTGCTAATGTTGTGAACTCACAAAAAATGCTAAATTGGCAAATGATAATAACTGGAAAAATACGCCTTATCTGTATGTGGTTTTTTCACATTCAGACGGAGAGTTTTTTTAATACTGCCAGCAACTGGTAGTTTTTAAGCTGGCACAAGAAACAAGGCATTTGCAGCAAATCAGTCTTGGAGTCGACAACATCAAACAATTCTCTTCAATAAGCCATGAGTGGGAAAAAGCGTGATTATTCGAATCTGTTGCATCATAGGTTAATGCTTCCTGGGTCATATTCCTCCATGTTGTCCTGTTTTTTCCCCCCGCCTAAAAAGTCCCCAAGGTCTCAATTAATCAAAATCTCAACCGTAGTTGGCTTTCCCTCTCTATTTTAGTCTATTTTACGTTGTGTCAGCCACAGAGTTTGAAAAGAGAGACAAATGTCTTTTGACAAGGTGTGGATAGAACAGATCAGTTTTTAAATGTAGGGAGTAAAAGTAAGGAACCGTCAGAAAAATAAATGCATGTACAGTAAACTTTGTTGCTTCCCACCCCTACTGAATAGACAAGTTTTAATAGTGAATAGTGAATGATTTTCAATATATTTGTGCACAGGGCTATACAGATGAACCTCTGTCCAAAATCCTGTCTCATGTTGAGGATGGAACTGTGGTCCAGCTTGACAGGTGGAATCTACAGGTTGAAGCCAACCACAGTGCTGGGGCTGAGGTGGATGAGCAGCAAACCGATAAGGTTTGCCATAAAATATTTTCAGCACTAACTTTTGAAACACAGTCACATTGTAGGTCCATAATAATAAAAAGTCATAATAGTGACTCTTCTGAACAGTTTGGCAGTCAAAAAACTAAATCGGATTTTCGTCATTTGGGTAAATTAGGGGACTAATGAACAAGAAGAATCATTCTTGAGTTTGAGTTTATTGTTAGCCGGTCAACAACAACAAACATTGCATACAATTACACAATATCAAACAAACAACAGATACATACAGTAAATTTAAATAAAAATGCATTTAGACACACTAACCAGGCAAAGTAAACTGACCAGCAAGGACTGAGGTGGGCCGTTGTCCGGTCTCTTACCCCCAGTCCCACAATTAATCAAAAGATAAATTAGCCACGCGTCCTGGAAAAATTGCTAGTGTGGAAGAGTTATCAATACCACTACGAAGATTATTCCATAATGGTACTACCCTGTTACAAAAATATATATTTATATATACATTTCCTTAGGTCCAAATTAATACATTTAATCTGGACTTTTAAATTGTTACCCCTTGTTCGATCCGACAATGCATATTGAAATAATAATTGAAAGTTCATATCCACTAGGCCATTAGTTCAGAATTTTTATTTCCAATTGTCACAAACTGTTTCCGCCCAACCAAATATGCCTGAAACCATTTAAGCAGTTTACCATCAATGCCATACGATTGAAGCATATGCAAGAGTTTAACATGAGACACACTGTTAAATGCTTATGAATATCCAAGCAGAATGCATCAACTCATGCACCACCATCAATAGCATTGCTCCAGTCATTCATCGTGCCTAAAAGCGGAGAAACGTTTGAGCTACATTTGCGGAATCTGTGCGGTCTGTTTGCTAATAACTGATTATTCTCAAGGAACATTTCAAGGGGATCAGAAACACGAGTCCAAAACTTTACTTGCTTGCATGCAAGTAAACTCACAAGATGATAATTAAAATTTTTTGTTTGAAGACACGGTGGTTAACTGGTTAGCACATCTGCCACACAGTTCTGAGGACCCGGGTTCAAATTCGGCCTTGCCTGTGTGGAGTTTGCATGTTTTCCCGTGCCTATGTGGTTTTTCTCAGGGTATTTCAATATCCTCCCACATTCCAAAAACATGCTTGCTAGGTTAATTGAAGACTCTAAATTCCCCGTAGGTGTGAGTGTGAATGGATGTTTGTTTATATGTGCCCTGCGATTGGCTGGCGGCCAGTTCAGGGTGTACCCCGCCTCTCGCCCAGAGTCAGCTGGGATAGGCTCCGGCACCCCCGCGACCCAAGTGAGGATCAATGGTATGGAAAATGAATGGATGAATGATTTTAGACCTTTTTTCTGAACAGGTACTACTTTCGCAATTCATCATCATTCATAAAAAGGGGTTTACATATAGATGAAGCTAATTGAGACAGGAAAGCTTGTGGGAAATTGTCTGGATCAGAACTGTATTTGTTTTATAATTTTGAAATATTTTCTGCTACTGTATTTTCAGTGAAATAAATATATGAATACAACTGGCAGGTTCGTGAACATAACACCATTATCCCTCACAAAACTGAAGCAAAATAGTCAAAAAAACTATTTTTTTTGGAGTTATCAAATGCGTCTTGACTCACAAATGATAACCGTAATGTCAGACTTACGGGAAAATCGTGATTTCATAAAGTTCCAAAAAGTACGGACATTCCTGGAAGTCGGGATTCATTCCTCAGTCAAACGAATGTCAACACGCTTGGGTTTGCGAGCCTCACACAACGGTGATTGCCACTCATGCGTGTTTGCCTCTGTTGGAGATTTACAGTACTTTTTATAGTCTTAATTGTTTGGCAAACTAGCTGTAGCTTTTAGTACAAAAAGGCACATATGATGAAGCACACACTTGAATATGCTCATTGAATTTGGACCACTTATCATCAACTGATTTGGCTGATAAAAATTCAGCATCCCAATCAATCCTCCCAAGTTCATTCCTAATTGAAACATTGATTGTTGTTGTTGTTCTACAGCAATTGGTACCAACCGGTCGCAAGTTTAACTAGGGCTGAAGTAGA
>NC_084502.1:26985538-26989511 GCF_024500385.1 Phyllopteryx taeniolatus | reverse complement strand
CATTAATTTCTTGTTATTTTTTGTTTAATGATAATGCTTTTCTGAAATGCTTGACAGTTTAATTTGAATCCCATTAAAATACAATTAAATGTGTTTCGCCTGGGCCTTCATGTTTTCTTTAAAGAATTGTACCCATCTTACAAATTCTGCCTCGGTAATCAAACATATGAGCACAACTGTGTGTTTTCTAATTTACTAAATAAAAGTAGGGCTCTTATTTCAAAATAAGAGCAAGTAAATTAAAAAAAGCATTACGTGTTTAAATAAAGTGCTTAACTTCAGCATTATTCTTTAAAAAAAACCTAACAAAATACAGATATTTCATGTTTTCATCATATGGGTAGAAGCAAAATCATGCATTGTAAAAATTTATTATATATAGGTAGAAGGGTTTTCCAGAATTTTGAGGTCAACTTTGGGGATGCGTATTATACATGGGTGCGCATTATACGCGAGAAATTACGTTAAGTCCATGTTGGAGAGTCACTCTAAGGAGGTCTAAATTGCCAAAATACGGGACCTTTAACTAGGAACAGAGCAAAAATCCAAACAAAACATTGTGGTAAGCTTGTTAATATTACAAATAGGGCTGCAACTAATGATTATTTTAATAATCGATTAATCTGTTGATTATTTATTCAATTAATGAATGAATCTGATTAACAAAAGTTTCAATTTCCATCCCTTTATTCAAAACATTATTTCAAATTGACAGTGCAGAAAATGCACAAACATGAATTGACTATGATTCAGTTACTGGTTTGGGTCCTTAATGTGTCAGAAAATAGGCAAAAATGTTAATTGTTTTCCAAAGTAAAAGATGTTTGGAAATGTCTTGCTTTGATGAAAGACATGGATCATCAGCCTATGTTATTATTATTCCAAATATAATTATAAATGTATAGTGCTTTATAATTATAATAAATATAATTATTAATATTTACTGTTGGATTGGCTGGCAACCAGTTCAGGGTGTACCCTGCCTCCTGCCCGAAGATAGCTGGGATAGGCTCCAGCACTCCCGCGACCCTTGTGATGATAAGCGTCTCAGAAAATGGATGGATGGATATTTACTGTTGAGAGGATGAAATTCAGAAGACTTGGACAATTTTAAATTAAGCAAGGTCTCTAAACAATTAATTGATTATCAGAAATCGTTATCGATTAATTAGGTCATCGATTAGTGGTCGATTAATTGAATAATCGTTGCACCCCTAATTACAAACTTTGTTAAAGTATGTTCTATTTTTGGGATCTTACGGGTGCAATTTACTAAGCTAATGTGCTAATGGCAATATCATTTGTCATGTGTTGACACTTTGTCTGATGGATTGCTTTTAGCTTGTTGATGGCTTGCTATCACTGACAAAGAAAAGCCAGAGTTTTTGCGGGTCTGAATGTAGATCCTGAAGCATTACAGTATGAACATTTATAGATGTATGTTTCTGACTACCATACAGACAGCATTCTCAGATTTCCTGATGGGAAGCTCCAAAGACCTGTCGAAACACATCCGAGTCGTGGTGAGTAGCTGTCAATCAAGCTGTTGCCTGTTGTGCACTGCCACTCATTTGTGTCTGTGTTTGTCCATGCTTGTCTCCAGTGTGATGGGACAGATTTAACATCAAAGGTTCAGGATTTGAAGCTGCAGTGTTTGGTCTTTCTCAACATTCCCAGGTTTGTCGTCATAGCTATCATTCTTGACAGCACATTACTACTGGGTCTGCTACTTCGTTTCCATTTATAGCTTTCTGTTATTAAAGAATAAACATACACCCAAGAGCCCCTCTACAACTGAAAGTAATTTGATTGAAATTGAGTGGATTTATTGAATTTAATATTTAATTTTAATTCTCTGAGTGCAAAGTGGTGCAGTAGGGCAAATTGTCACACCATTATGCTTACAAACAGATGAAAACCGCCCATGGCACTTTTAATTTTTAAAAAGTTATCAATGAAAAGTGAATGCTTTGGAAATTAATGTGGACATGTTTTATATCAGGTAATGAATTGATTCACAAGTTATGCTTTAAATATATATTTATACTTGATATATATTATTATACTTTACAGTCAAACCAGAATTGGTTATTTTTGACCTGAGAAGAAAGCAGGTGGGATTTATTTGCTACCATTGGGGGGGAGATTAAAAAAAAGCATCCCCACTAAAATGTGCCATACACCACTCTGTGATGGTTAAAATTAATTAATATATAGTGTATATATATTATATGTGTATATATATATAGTATATATATTTAAGTTTTCTAGTTTATTTATAGTATTGTGTAATTAATTCACTGTTTCATTTATTTGAAATTGTATGTAAATGGCCCTAAATTGCTAAATATGTAGAACCATTTGTGGTAATGGGTTAAACAGAACTGAAATGGGTGTAACACAGAATTGTCTAATCAGGTGGGGTTGATTATGATGCCAGAGGAAAAAATATGTATAGCAATCAACAAGACAACACAACTGTTAATAGAATTTATTACGTGCAGAAATGTTAAAAAAATTTGCTCGCTCTTAGAAGCACCAGCCAAAAGAGCCTTGGGTTTTATCCAGTTGCAGGAAGTCCTCGATTTATGAACGAGTTCCGTTCCTACGCTGGCGATGTAACACGATTTTCCGCGTAGGTCAGCTTTCACCGTTAAAGTTGAAATTTACGGCAAAATACTTCTGTTACGGGTATTGTCCCATGTGATTGTGACAGCAAGCTCAGTGTGTGTGGGCGTGGGCGTGTGCGTCGATCTGTGAGTGAGACAGGACTGCGAAGGAGGAAGGAGTACGCGCAGGTGCGAGTGTGTACAGTGGCAAGTGTACTGACGGCGACCGGGGAAGAGTAGCGATTAGCGGAGGACCCGTTGACGTTGAATGGGCAGAGGAGCTAATAAAGCCATTAAAGCAGCAAATCGGTGCTTCGTGCCTTTATTGTTGCCGCCACCCAGCTCAGCTGTGCAACGAGAGAAGGGAGTTAACCCCTGCATCTCCCGACCACGGTCAGGTGACCGTAGCAGGAAAGGTTAACACTTTGTATTAAGAAACTAAAATACATTAATAAAAAAAATAAGATGCTGTACTTACCAATACTGCTGAGAGTTTGAAAAAAGGAGGGCGAAAAAGGCAAAGATACTCCCGCCGCACAAACACAGACAAGCACTATGCACGAGCTAAGCAGAAACACTATGGAGCTGGGGACAAAATGGCAGACAAGGCACGGGTGTCGTAATGTCAAAACGTCGTAGGTCGAGTGCCTCGTAACTCGAGGACGTCCTGTATAATCATAACTTAGCACACAGCAATTAGGCACAGCAGCATGAACAAAATGAAGTATTAAAACAGTTGAAAACTTAGCTAACATTTAGCAACTGTATGTTAAAAAGGCAATTCATGGTGTGCAATATGTCATACTGAGAGTTGTTTCCAATATTTTCCATCATAAATACGTCGTTCAAATGAAATCCACTTTTTAGTAAAGCTCCTGTAGTGATTTTCATTGGATTATCCGTGTGTCATTGATTTGAAAGAAAATATGGAAATTTTTCACAATTAAAAATTTTAATGTCTTAATAAAATGTCACATCTGCATTTTTATATCCATCTCGCAATCAACCTGCTTTGAGGGGCCATGCAAATGAGAGGAATGTCAACATCTTTCCTGAACAATTGTTTATTGCCTGGTTATCAGGGGCAAATGTCGGTAACGCTGTTAGATAGTGCTACTTTGTGCAGCTCATGTCTTATGACAGTATTACATGCATTCAGGCCATCACTTGAAAGTGATGGCTTCTCACCCGGCCTTGCTACCAATTCAAAGTGAAACTCGGCGTGGGGGCGGGATTATATAAATTGGACCAATTGTGACATCAAAATCGTAATTAAAGACACATTTTTGGAAACAGGCAGCACAGAAAAAAATGCTTTGTCATGTAATTTCACACATTAAGCAGGAGCAGCCACTTTAGAGACC